>NW_010182018.1:0-9536 GCF_000695765.1 Mesitornis unicolor
AGGACGGCAAGAAAGGGAGGACGGCAAGAAGTCAGCCATACTGCCCATCAGTTTGGACAAAAGAACTTTCAGAAACAGAAGACTGTTAATTGAAAAAATAAACATAATTAATACCAAAAGTTACATGCAATCTTGTCTTAAGCAAGTCACTTATTTAAATGGTGAGTATTTTTAAAAGCAGCAATAACCAATACAGCCTACATGTTTAATACCTGACATGAGTGAAATAAGTCTTTGTCTAGCCTCATTTGATGCCCTTGGTGTACGAATTCGGTCTATCCACTGGTATTCTGGGTCTTCATTAACTACAAGTTCTTCCACAAATCCATGAATTATTACTGCTCTGTAACACTTGGGAATAGATGTAGCTGTTAAAAAAATACACATAAAAGATGTAAAGAATCATTCCGTGAGCCAAGAATTCCAAGAAAACTATACAATTACATGCAAAAAGTGATGTGAACAATTCCAGAAAGTCATGCACATGTTTTTCTGTTAAAATGTGGACATACTCTAAGCAGTTTTGTTCTGGGAGACTCTGGAGCACTGATAAGATAACTGTCCAGTGTATCATTTACAACCTGTACCACTGTAAAACCTTTTCACTTTGTGCCTCTAACAGGGTATGCACCCAAAGCAATACAATGTCCATATGTGTAAGCACTGAAAAGCAACTTAAGAAAGAGGGGAAAAAAGTTATTTACATTCTTTTTAAATATAAACAGTAAAAAAATATTTTTTAAAAAGGAAATAAACATTAATCATTTCTGCATTTGCTACTGGCTTCAATGGGGCTTATGAAAAGAGCTGTTGAAAAAAGGGAAACTGACAGAACAGGTAAGAAACGAGGAGAGGTGGGAGGGAGTTTTCTGTTCAAATAATCTTTTTCTACTACTTACTGCAAAAAAACTTGACTCCACAGGATGACTGCCTAAATCTGTTTAAATCATTGAAGAGGTCTACTTTCACTACCACATTGATCTCCCCACGTATACCTACCAATGAAAACAAAAAATTAGAAATTTTATCAGAAACAAATACTAAAGTAGCCCTATTAATGATTCCCTATTATTAGTAATGAATGGACTTTCTATTACCAATGTATTATTTTTTCTGCAGAGAATGCACTTTAACCCTCCAAGAACCGCTCAGTTCACCTGTCAGTTTATGTGTCAATTCTAGTCTGGGCCAGAAGATCAGGAAGAGACTTTCTTGCCTCTCAGGTCTGACACAGAGACACCCTCTCAGAAGAAGTTTCTAGTTCTGCCCTGGCTGAAGCGATGCAAACAACAGTTCTCAAATACTTGCTGCACCGAACAGACCTTTAGAAAAAAGGTGGAATTGGTCAAAGAGAAGCCATCAGCCTCCTAATACTGCAGTGGCTTCTGCTGCAGTGAGCAAGTGCTCTCTCTGCTCCTTTGCCCTGTACCATCAATGCAGGAAGGGTATAAAGTAAGTGTCAAAGTACCATGACTATCCAAACATATGCTTAGCACAAAAGATCTAAAGTGTAACTTTGAGTATAGATGCCTTGAAACTGAAATCCAGTCCACATCAAAAAGCTCTGACCAATACCAGAAAGCTTTTACATTTTCTCCCTGAAATGGTTTCGAAATAACAGTAGAGCTACTCTCTGAAGTTCAATGCAGAGAGAAAACTTATGGTTCTTTCTAGAACCACAAAGTAAATGCTTGTAATATCCTTTGGTGATAAGAATATATTAAAAATAAGGTATTACAGACTTTGTAGATACAGCTCAATTCTTGGTCACAATTAAACCTTATTTATAATGGAGTATTTCCTGAACACACAGCCATTCCTTTTTGATTTTTCTACTTTTCTATTCTGAGCCTTTCCTTCTTTTTCCCCATGCAGTAACAAAATTATTTCACGTATTATGTTCTGACATACTGAGAACTAAACTTCTTGATAAGTCTGATCTCTAGTGTCTTCAGAAGCCTTTATCACATACATATATGACACTCAAACAAAAGCACTAGATTCATAGGCTGACTCTGACGTTTTTGCAATAAAGTCACCTAGATCCGTCTTCCAAAATGCCAGTATAAAGAAGCCTTCAGTTACTGTAACAAGAAGTGCATCAGGTTCATATATTTACATAAATAGATTTTTTTCACATTAACATGATTATTTAATAAAAATTTATAAACATTATATTGATTATTTTTAAGGAAGTACCAATAACCGTGCCATGGATCAAAATAACTAGAATCTACAGCTACAAGCATGAAAATATATGAATTCTAATTTTACTTAAATAGAAAAAAAAGCAGTGAAATAATAACAGATCTAGAAAAATACAGTGAAATTTAAGTCTTCCTAACATATAAGTTGTACATATCCTGAGACAAGTGTCTACCTAATTAACTTCAAAGGAAAATGTATGATAGGAAAATGTGAACAAAATGTAAAAAAATACATGCAATACTTCTCAAAAAAAAGTCTTTAATATAACTGTTTTAAATGCAAAAAATACTTTGCATCGGCTATTGTGATCATCCTGTAAATATCATTAATTATTTCCCAGCAACGATTTACAATTAGCTTTTAACATAATTAATTCATTTAATTCAACCTGGATAATGAACAAAGGTGGTAATGACAACTACATAGATGTTCTGCAATAAGGTATTCAAGAAGCAAGCTAACTGCTGTAAACAGGCCATGACCTTCTTGGACAAAAGTTGTGTTTCATTAAAATCAAAGGCAAAAATATTATTAACTTAATTTTCTCAAACCTTCAAGATATTCTGATGAAATCTACCTAGCACAGAGAGTAGTTTCTGCAGGGAAAAGGAATTTCATTCTGTACAACATGTTGAAGATACATCACATCCTATCCCTCCCATATCCCAAGTGGCTTCAGCAAAAGTATGTTTGGGTTCTTTTTTTTTAACCCTATCTGAATTTTGCAATAACTGTTTTAAATACCATGTGACAATTACTTCCACTTGTCACAAGTTCTATGAGAGGCATTCTGCCAAGCACTAGTCTGAACTATTATGCCAGAAATAAGGAAAAGTGTGCGAGAAAATTAGCTTTCCAGCTCTTGAGGCTAAAACTGTTACAAATTTCTGAAGACATTTTACAGAAATGAAGACTGTAAGAAGCAGACTATATATCTAACATATTTTTACTTTTAAATTAGCATATCTTACCATGAATGGTATCATAAATAGGAAACCATCCTGAAATAACTGTAGCTGCTTCACTATAGAGCAAAGGATCAATATCTATGTACACTTTGCCAATGGCATCATTAGCACTGTAGGTATCATGATCAAGAACTGTGATTTGAAGAGGCTCATCTTGCAGCTCTTCATCATCTACCTAGAAACAAATATTAACATGGAATCTGAGTACTTAAAAAAACTGCAGGGAAAGACTGCTAAAAAACAAATGCAAAAAAAGAGCAGCATCAGTTATGTACAGTGATTTGACATACATAAATACATAATTTCAATTTCCTGTACCTAAACAATGCATTCACTTATTTTGATTTTACCCTCCATAGACAGGAGTATTACACTCTGAAGTTATGATTATAGGTGCTCTCACCCTTCCAAACTGGTCAGTGACTTAAAAGAAGACAAGAGAGTTTATACAACCCATTGTCAAAATTCAGTAATTTCAGACATGCATTTTCCTAAACAAATGCAATAATCCACCTGCAGATATTGCAACAATTTTTTAGGACATACAAAAATAGACATTCTACAACTTCTTGTGCTGAACGTCGCAAACCAAGGTTTGCTAAATGCAATAGGACGATTCATGTAAGTGTTTGCAGAAATATAACATCTAGTCTTGCAAAGAAAAAAAAAAAATCAAACTACACACACATGCACACACTTACGATATCTTAAGTAGTTAGTGTTTTTCCACTCTTTGAAATGTGGAATTCTATTTTTTTATTTTTTTTTCAAGGTTGCTGTTTGCCTCTCTTTCCCAAATCCATTTTTTCATGCAGAAAGACTGAATTTTGAGACTTGTGTTATTGCCAAAAAAACCTGTTTCTGTATGAATAGAGTTAACCTTTCACACAGATCAGCTCTTTCCCCTCCCTCCAAAAAACAACTTCAGGAATTGAAAAATATAAAAAAGACGACCAACTGAATTTCAGCACCATTGTACTACTTTCTTAATCAACATGGGTTGCTGATTAAGTGATGCTCTTAATCAAGTATTCTGTGTTTATTAATAATCTTCCTAACCTTACTAATTTGTATTTGCTCTAAAATATTTCTAACATTACCAGCTATTACATCACTCATTACATTTACAATCATGATTATACTGTGGTATTATCTTAGGACACTACAAATGAACCAGTACTATATATTCAAACGTTTTAACAATTAATTTAGCCTAAATACCACTACATTTTTTAAAGTAATTAAAAATGCATTAAAAATGCATTAACAACAATAGAAGAATATGTAAACACTTGTTCGGGGTGTAATTTCAAAGGACATCAACAAATCAGATCCTGACCCCTGAAAGCAATGAGCAATTACAGGAAAATGTTGAGTGTCCTCATTACTACATAAGGAAATGGGAAAAGAAAATGTAAAATAATTGTTGCCCAAGCTCTTTATTTTGTAATTTTCTCATAGGAGTTCTCAATTTTCTTTTCTGTCAAGTGCATTATTTTTGCAAACCAAAGTAACATTTCAAATCCCAATTAACTTTCCTTACTCAAAACTAGCCCTGCAAAAAAAAAAAATGCAAGCATACCTGTACTGGTATCTCAAAGCATAATCCATAATGCTATTTCCCCCCCAACTTTTACCTTTGTCTTGACTTTTTCATTACTACCAAGAGTTGGATCCAATCTGGCAAACTTTCTTCATTACAAACAGTCCTCAAAAGCCAATGAGGCACTTTTAGCAAAAAAGGTCTAACTGTAGTTAAGTTTGCTGAAAAGGTTACATGTGTATTTAAACAGAAATATACTTGACTTCTCAAAACTCATTTTCTGCCTGAAATGACATTATTTCATTAAGGGCATCTAAACCTGAGTGTCTATATAGATACAGCAAACTCTTAAAAAATACTTACTTCAAATTTGAACCACTCAGAATTCCACTGAGGATTAAGTGATTTGGGATACACATCTGTCTTAAATGTTGTATTACCAAATTTTACCTAAAATACAAGCATTCCATAATTAATAATAAATACTAATCAATAAATTTAAAACTTATTAAATCTACACATACAAATAATTTTAAATATGTATTTCAACAATATCAACAAGTTCTTTTCAGTGAGAGCAGCTCTTTTCATTGATTCACACATATCAGTAAGGAACTTTCCATGTATCAACAAGACTCCCAACAAATCTCTCTCTCCCACTATTAGAATTGTTTATTTTTCCTCCTTAATCACTTGAGAAGTAAAAATACTGCTTATATTGGCTATTCAAATCACTTGGTACACTCTCTTTTGCTTTCTGTATTATTCTAGCTAAAAATTGATAGTTTATGTCCCATTACCATTCTCTCTAGGGTTTCTATATCAGCTTTACTAACAATTTATAAAAGAAATATAGAAATAAAATGGAAACACTGGTAAATTCATTTGTTGTTTTCTGAATGTTGCCTCTCAAAATACCTGGTTGGCCAAAAAGTCATTGCTTTTTTTTCTGGATAAATGAAAGGCAATTTTTTTGTGGGAAACAAAAACTTTAATATTAAACAATATAGTGTCCATTTTGTTCAATTACCTTTTGCCATCTTTCAGGCAACTCCATGATTCCACGCTCAAAAAAGTTCTTATCTTTTACAGCAAAAAACAGTTCCAAGCACAATTTGAAATCATCAGCAGCAGTGAAGATTTCATCATTCAAGGCATTTAGTAAAGAACGAAACACATGGTAGTTTGATGGTGCCAGGTCTGGCAAATATGGTGGATGTGGTAACACATCCCATCCAAGCTGCAACAAGTTTTGACAAGTGACCAAACTTGTACATGGTCAAGGGTTACCATGCAGAAACTCAGCACCTTTGCGATTCACCAATTCTGGATGCTTCTGTTTGATGGGATCATTTAATTTACCCAGTAGGTAACAGTACACATCTGAATTAATGGTTAAGTTTCTTGGAAGCAATGCAATATGCACAATACCTTTGGAATCCCACCAGACTGACAGCATCATCTTCCTTTGGTGAATAACTGCTCTTGAAATGCTTTGAGCTGGTTCATCACGCTTGCTCCACAACCTTTGCTGTTTGTTGTTGTTGTGGACAATCCATTTGTCATCATCTGTTATCATATGCTTGAAAAATGTATCATTTTCCTCACGTGCTTATTGAGATTAATTTATTTGAGTTCATGTGGTACCCAAATACCAGGCTTCCTACTGTATTCAAGTTGTTTTAAATGGTTTTCAATGCTCGATTTCAATGTGTTAAGATTATCAGCAATCTCCTGCATTGTTAAATGCCAACTGCATTTGATCAATGCCTTTCTTTCGTTGTTATCAACTTCGATTTGCCTTCCTGAGCGTGGTGCTTCTTGAACACCAAAATCTCCGGGCCAAAATTTAGCAAACCAGTTCTGACACTGATGTAGTTTTAAGGCATCTTCACCATACACATGACATTTTTATGACCTTTCTTCCTTTTCTGAAGTAATACAGTAAAGTACGATGAAAACGTTCCTTTTGATTTTTCATTATGAAATTGACGCCAAATAAATGTTAACAATCGTGCACTTTCTTCTTCTAAAACAAGCTTGATCTGCTAGTTGTCAAGTTACATAATGAATTTGTAGTTTAAGAGAAGGTTAGTTACATTTCAAGACAAGTATGTCTATCTGTTAAAAAAGATGCAATTACTTTTTGGCCAACCCAATAATTAATACTTAAACCATATCAACCATCTGATGGTTCTTACAAGTACCCAAAGTTGTGTTTTTTAATTAATTCAAAAGTCTTAAGAAAATAGTGAGTGTGCTGATATAGAAGAAATGCTTCAGTCAAAGACAGTTGTGGAATTTGAATGTCATTTTCTTTTTAAAAGCTTAAATGGATTTTGGAGACTCAATTCAGGCTTAGCTTTTGAAAATTGTATAGCAATTTTTAAAACACTTTTGCTCAAGAAACTACTAAATATACAATTTATACATTTCAGTAATACTGTGATCATTTTGCATAGATGCATATTGCAACTCTGAAGAAATTCTGCACTTGCTTAAGTACATCCAGGTACTTTTAAAGGCCTAAAGCACTGCATTACTGGACTGCGAGTTCACACTGAGCTCTGCATATATAACCATAGGTACCTCAGCCAGAACTCTCTACAGCATTTGTGAACAAAGAAACAATTAAAAAATGACCAGGTCCTCCATTTGATTCAATGAAAAGTCATGCTTTTCAAAAAGACGTTACTTAAAAATAACCTTTAAAGTTAAAAGCTAGAGTGGTATGAAAACTCACAAGTAAGCAACCTTAGTGTGAAAAATCATCTTGCTATCAAAAGATAGATGCAGAAAACCAACACCACAGCCACTTAGAATGTGTATCCATCACACAAAATAGTATAATAAAGTGATACTGACACTAGTTTTAACTGAGCCACTTTATATACCAGAAGCTGCCAAGATGCAGCAGCCCAGAGCTCCACCCAACCTTATTTTACATGTTATCTAGGGAGTCGGTCAATTCCCTTGAAGCCACAGGCAGCTATAACTGAAATTCTCCAGTAGTCAAGCTAGTTCATTAAAGCTAGTAAACATAATCAAGCACTACACTGCTGTTCGCTGTACAAATTTAGAAGCACAATTACAGAAGAAACTGTGCTATTTTGTTCCAGATCACATATGCTGGCAAAGTTCAAGCTAAGCATAGCCTGAGCCAAGTAGGAACTCTGGTGTCTTTTCTCATTTCCTTTTCTAATTCTAGATTATTTTTTTTTCTAATTCTAGATTTATATTAGAATATTTAACAAAGAAATTAAAGGCTAGTAATCAACTAGTTCCTTAACATAACTTCTACTTTTCCTTTTTATTGAAGTGAAAATGTTTTGTAAAGGTTTTCTGCAACCTTACACAGAAAAATAAAACAATAGTTTCAAGCTCAATTTATTTCGAGATAAATCTCACTTGCTGTCTTGCCTACTCCACATGTGGAAAGGGCAGTTCCCACAAACTAAGCAACAGTCCAAAAAGCAAGGCTCCATCTACATATTTCTTTAGCCTTATTTGCACTAAGACATTAATGAAACTACAATTAATGCAGCTAAGCAAACTGATCTTTAAAAAAAAATATTATTTTTCTGTTTTGCTAAGCTAGTCTTTAGATGAATTCCAAAAATCTATTTTGCTATACAGCTGCTCAGACATCAGGGCTGGCACAGATGAGGCAGGGTTGGGAACAAGTGACCAACAAGACAGGAGAGCCGTTTCTCCTCAAGACAGCATAAAAACAGGCCAAATTAAACTCATCAGCTATATTCCCTAGTTCTGTTTTCCCTGTCTCCTAGTAGCACACATCAGAGCTATTGTAGGCTGTCCATTAATCAAATTTAAAATTACAAGAGAAATTTAAAAATTACAAATTAAAAACTGACTGATGAAACACGTGAAACCAAACACTAAAATATTAAGTTAAATTACTGTCATTCATGTAATAAAATAGAACTGTGTGCGATTCCAGCACCATTGAAAAGCGTATGAGAAATACACTTTCACTTTACCAATTTACTGTCCCACTAGGCAATGCACTTAATAATGTCAATCAATTTTTTAAGCACCAAACCAAATCAGGACTTGTATACCCAAAATCTATTTTGATATTAATATTATCAGACTTTTAAATTTATATAGCTCTAGAAAGTCATTCCACTTTCCTACCATAATTCTGGTACTGTGCCAACCTCAATTACTATTTGTGGTACAAGCACGCATTTACATAGCATTCCATATTTAAACACCTCTTTGCTTTTTCTGAGAGTATGATTTCTGAACCTGTGGAATGTTTCTAAAATGTTCTAAGCTATTCATACTGGAAATAACGAATCATAAAACAGAAGGATCACATCAACCTATTTTAGAATCCCTCCTTGAGCAATGTCCTATATGCCTGTTAACTACATGATTGTAAAGAACGCTGAAGTCAGACACTTTTGGTGCAATAAAGCTATTTAAACACGCAAACAATATTAAATATTTGTCCAATAAAAATTCCCTTCGAAAATATTTTAGTATTTCAAATAGAAATAGGAAAAAAATGGTCTAAAAAGAAAACCCTGCCCAGCCACTCTAATCTTCATATATTCAGAGATACAAACGACACAAACATGCATTGACTACTTCATCCTGCTTACAACACATCTATCGAATCCTGAAATGGATCTCATTATAATGACATACCAATTAGCACCATTCATTAACAATCTCCAGCTGACAGAGGCTGAAAACCAGCAGAATATTTCTAAAATGCCATTCAAATTCTACATGGCTGTCAGCTAAAAATCAAGAGTAAACCAAAAACTGCTCTAAAAACATCGCGA
>NW_010182019.1:0-11088 GCF_000695765.1 Mesitornis unicolor
CCAACTCGTAATATTCTGTGATTCTGTGATCAAGTTCAGCCGCTATCTAACTGTACCATGCACACTTCTAAACTGCTGGGGCATTTCAGGCACCCTGACATTTGTTGCAAAAGTAGCACGGCAAGCTGTAGGCAATCCAAGAGACTCCTGGAGTGCCTTGATGACAACTTCCTAAGACAGGAAATAGACAGCCCTACTCAAGGGAAGCAATTTTGGACCTGATGGTCACCAATGCAGTGAGCTAATCAGGGATGTCATGACTGGAGGCAGCCTGGGCTGTAGCGATCATGTGCTGGTGTGGGTCAACGTCCTAAGATGTTTGAGTCATGAGAGAAGCACAGTTAGGACTCTGAATTTCAGAAAAGCCAACTTCCAGCTCTTCAAGGAGATAGTCAATAGGACCCCCTGGGAAATGGCCCTCAAGGACAAAGGAGTGGAACAGAGTTGGCAGATCTTTAAGAAGGCTTTCCACAGAGTGCATGAGCTCTCGATCTCCAAGTGTAGGAAACAGGGCAAGGAAGGCAGGAGACCGGCATGGATGAGTTGAGACCTGCTGGCCAAACTGAAAGGCAAGATGGAACTGCACAGGCAGTGGAAGCAGGGACAGGTATCCTGGGAAGAGTGCAGGGATGTTGCCCGGGTGTGTAGGGACGAGGTCAGGATGACCAAGGTGCAGCTGGAGCTGAACTTGGCAAGCGATGCCAAGAAAAACAAGGTTTCTATAGGTATGTAAACCAGAAAAGGAAGTTAAAGAAAGCGTACCGTCCTTGATGAGCAACAGTGGTGAACTGGTAACAACAGATGAGGAGAAGGCTGAAGTCCTCAACAACTTTTTTGCGTCAGTTTTCACTGGCAGCCTCTCTCCTCACAGCTCTCGAGTTGATGGCCCACAAGACAAGGACCAGGTAGAAAAAATCTCTCCTACTGTAAGTGAAGGTAACATTCATGACCATCTGAGGAACCTGAACATACACAAGTCCATGGGACCTGATGAGATACATCCCAGAGTCCTGAAGGAATTGGCTGATGTGGCTGCCAAGAGAAATCATGGCAGTCAGGTGAAGTGCCTGGTGACTGGAAGAATGGAAACATCACACCCACTTTTAAAAAGGGTAGAAAGAAGGACCCTGGGAACTACCGACCTGTCAGCCCCACCTTTGTGCCTGGGAAGATCATGGAACAGATCCTCCTAGAAGCTGTGCTGACACACATAAAGGATAGGGAGGTGAATTGAGACAGCCAGCGTGGCTGTACTAGGGGCAAATCCTGCCTGACCACCTAGTGGCTTTCTCCAATGGAGTGACAACATCAGTGGATAAGGGAGGAGCTATGGATGTCATCTATCTGGATTTCTGCAAGGCCTTTGACACGGTCCCCCACAAAATCCTTCTCTCTAAGTTTGAGAGGTATGGATTTGATGGGTGGACTGTTCAGTGAATAAGGAATTGGCTGGATGGTCACATCCAGACAGTAGTAGTCAATGGCTCGATGTCCAGATGGAAGATGGTGACAAGTGGTGTCCCTCAAGGGTCTGTACTGGGACCAGTGCTGTTTAATATCTTCATTAATGATACTGACAGCGAGACTGAGTGCACCCTCAGCAAGTTCACTGACGATACCAAGCTGGGTGGTGAGGTTAATGTGCCAGAGGGAAGAGATGCCATCCAGAGGGACCTGGACAAGGTGGAGAAGTGGGCCCATGTGAACCTCATGAAGTTCAAAAAGGCCAATTTGGGACAATCTTCATTACCAGTACAGGCTAGGTGTTGATGTGCTGGAAAGCAGTCCTGAGGAAAAGGACTTGGGGGTACTGGTGGATGAAAAGCTGGACATGATCCACCAATGCACATCTGCAACCCAGAAGTCCAACCACATCCTGGGCTGCATCAAAAGAAGTGTGGCCGGCAGATCAAGAGAGGTGATTCTGCTCCTCTGCTCTGCTCTGCTCTGGTGAGACTTCACCTGGAATACTGCATCCAGCTTTGAAGTCCCCAACACAAAAAGGACATAGAAGTGTTGGAGTGGGTCCAGAGGAGGGCCATGAAGATGATCAAAGGGCTGGAGCACCTCTCCTATGAAGACAGGCTGAGAGAGTTTGGGTTGTTCAGTCTGGAGAAAAGAAGGCTCTGGGGTGACCTTATAGTGAGCTTCCAGTACCTGAAAGGTGCCTATAAGAAATCTGGGGAAGAGCTGTTCACTAGGGCATGTAGTGATTGGATGAAGGGTAATGGTTTTAAGCCAGAAAAGGATAGATTTACGTTGGATATTAGGAAAAAGTTCTTCAATATGAGGGTGGTGGATCACTGGAACAGGTTGCCCAGAGAGGCTGTGGAGGCCCCATCCCTGGAGATATTCAAAGTCAGGCTTGATGGGGCTCTGAGCAACCTGATCTGGTAACATTGTTACTACTACAACCTTCTTACTGCAGGAGGGTTGGACAAGAGCATCTTTAAAGGTCCCTTCCAACCCAGCACTTCCTATGATTCTATGAAACCACGTCCGTAAGCCCTGTATCTAGGCGGCTTTTAAATACATCCAAGGATGGTGATTCCACCACTTCCCTGGGCAGCTTGTTCCAGTCTTTGATAACCCTTTCAGTGTAGAAGTTTCTTCTAATGTCTAACCTAATGCTTCCCTGGTGCAACTTGAGGACATGTCCTCTTGTCCTATTGGTTGTAACTTGCACGAGGAGAGCCACACCCACCTCGCTACAACCTCTTTTCAGGTAGCTGTAAAGAGCAATAAGTTCTCCCCTCAGCCTCCTTTTCTCCAGACCAAACAACCCCAGCTCCCTCAGCTGCTCCTCATAAGACTTGTTCTTCAAGACCCTTCACCAGCTTTGTTGCCCTTCTTTGGACCCTCTCCAGTAACTCCATGTCTGTCTTATACTGCGGTGCCCAAAACTGAATGCAGTACTCAAGGTGCAGTCTCACCAGTGCTGAGTACAGGGGTACAGTTGCTTCTCTAGTCCTGCTGGCTATGCTATTACTGATGCAGGCCAGGATGCTGCTGGCAGCTTCTCCTCAAATTTATGATCAGTGAAAGCAGTCACTGATAAGAGTTGGGCTAACAGTGGAAATCTAGGGAAAAAGCCTGTATTCTACCTTAGTCCCGTAAATTAGGTTCTCTTAAAATTTGCTTTGTTTTGCAGCAAGACAGAGCTCAAATGCACATAGCTCAAGACAGACCACAACCACTGGCTGCTAGGTACATGCTTAGAAGAGTGCTCCCAAATAAATCTACAACCTTTATTTGGTTCCAAACCAGTTTGAAACCTACAGAGCAGGCCTCTCTCCTGTTGCCCCCAGTTACATGAATAACTATAGATAAATGTAGAGAAAAAAAGCTGAAGAGTAAACATTTCAAGATTTCAGCAACACTGCTATTATTTTCATTTTTTTATTTTTGTGTGTGTGTGGTAATGCAGCAACCTAATTTAATTGAAATCTCTGGTGAATCTAGCAACACAAAAACCACACCAGTCAGAGATAATATTTGTAACCACTCCAGTAGGCAGATCTCCACATTGCTATGCCAAACTATGACACGCAAAACAGAGCTAAAGTGCTCTTAGGTATTTTTGCCTCAGCATCCCACACAGCTCACTGCTGCTAGCAGCAGAGTTGCCTGCTTCAGATTACCCTACTGTAGTTGCCCTTACCAGGCACAAGTTCTCAAGCACATCACTCCCAGTACAGCCTGCCAGAGACAGAAGGGAAGGCAGCAAGAAGCTGACTGGCCCATTTAAGAGTATACCTGCATGATGATGTGAACAGAGGTGCCCAGTTCACAGGCTAGTGCCCTAGCCATTCATTAAGTCTACACAGATGACAGGAACAAATTAAAATGGCATAGAACCTTCTGAATATTTCTAATTTTAGCAAAGGGCTAGACAAACAAGAACATCCAGTAGACCCACATCTAGAACCTGAAGATCAGAACTCTGCCTTTCAGTGAAAGTTATTTTTTTTTCCTAAACCAAACTGCAGTTTAGGTTATCTGCGGGCAGACCATACAGAGACTGGGAATGGCAGGTTACTGTAGACAGAGCTGGTAAAAGACCAACTTTTAAGCCTGCCTTTTATCTCCCCTGAAAGACTAAATTCTATTCCCTATATTATTGCCAAACATTAGGCATTCAGATTAAAATTGCTTATGGCTCACGTCTGTGGCAGCAGATGTCTCTTTTCAGGTGTGGGTTATGTAGTTCAGATGTTAGGGTATGACTACAAAAAGAATTTAGTCCACATGAAAAAACTCTGACAGTCATTCCTCTGGAGTATGAAAGAAGGATCTATAACCATTGACATGACCAAAATCCCAAAGAATGATCAGGAGTGTGGAGATGGAAGGAAGTAGTGACACCAGTTGTCTAGTCTGGTCTGCTCTTGTCTATCCCAGCATCATGAGACAGGTCAAACCATCATTCATTTCAGGTACCTCTCAGAGTAGAGTAGAAGTGAGACCAGTAGATGAAGGTTTGGGAGAGCAGTGAGAGCTTCTTGTGTGTTTGGGGCTGCTGGCTCGGGTCCTGTGAGCCAAAGCCAACAGAGTTTTTGAGCTTCATTTCCAAGAAAGGGAACTGAGATCCAATATTATCACCAGGAAGCATGCCAGAAGGGACAGAGCGCATGCACCAACCTTTCTGCTTTTTTTGGTGACATTAAAAGCACTACTGACTTTTCCCGAAACTCTGCTTTCCCTTAAAATACAGCCTATGTTCTTTCCACTTGGAAGGTGGTTTAGGATCTAGACTTGCTAGGACAGACAGTTTTAAAGCTAAATTACTTGTATAAAATACTAAGAAGCTCTGCATTTTTCTCTATGCAAACGATTCTATTTGGGGGGCAAGGGGAAAGTCTCTCCTCAAGAAGGAATTCAAAGTCACAAACCTGTCAAGGGCTGAAAATTAAAAGGTAAAAAGGATTAAATTAAAAGACTCATTAATGGGAAAGTTTTTTTTAAAAAGTTCTTGTGTAAAGTGATGTAAGAGGGAGGCGTTATTGTTCATGTGGCAGCCAACACTGCTGGTCCTAGCTGAAAAGTAGTTTCCAGTGGCTTCACAGAACTGAAATTCTCTTTTTTATTTTCTTCTCAAATTTGATGAATCTCTTCCATTTGTGCCTGGTTTGATGTCTGCTGCAGCATTTGTTTTTGCACTTCAGCCTTTGAGGAGAGGCAAAGAGCAGAAGACAGAATTACTCCATCCATTTTCTCAGAGCTGGCCTTGGTCATTAGCACAGGAAGCAGTGCTGTGAGTATGCAGAAGAGGAGGAAATTCTGTGTCTTAAGGGCACTAAATCAGTTAGAAACCCCTTGAATCTACTGAAAGAAATAGAAGTAGTGCCAATAGCACTGACTGGTGAGGATACTGACAAATGGAAAAGTTCCCCATGATCAGTGCTGGTGGGACAGAGAATCAATCATAGAATCAAGAACTGATCTGAGAGAAACTTTTGTTTCCTTAGTGCCAGTTGCTACAGTCATGACCAGGACCATGGTAACAGCAAGCAAACCTTGACATAAAGGAATTGGTAAAGAAGGAAGACAATGTACTGTGTTTCCTTCCCAGTCCTGTTGTGCTTCCCATCACACAGTGATTTTATTGCAGCAACATTCAGAGTATCAGACAAAACCATGTGAGGACACTTCTGTACTACACATACTTTACCAGGTCTATAAGCAGAACTCCTGCCTTCACACAATTCATATCTGTGCTAAAATAGTTCAGTGGCATGAAAAAAGGCTCAAACTATATCAATCTTGCCACAGATTTCTGAGCAAAGTACCAGTTTACGCAAGACCTTACTGTAGTCTGGCTGAGATCCCACAATATATCTTTGTTTAGTTTATAATGAGTATCTAGAAATGGAATCTTATTACCTCCTCAGTTTGAGATTACCCTTTTTTGCATACTGAAGTTTTTGTGGGCATAGCATCCAAAGGCTGTATTGCGACAATTCAGGGGTACAGGTGGCTCACATAGCCCACAGTTCTGAGTTTCACGCTGTAAGAGCTGGTGGGATGGTCTCATTCTGACCCTTGCACATCTACAACACATTTGTTCAGACTACAATATTTAATGATCTGGCTCCAAAGCATTTCTGGTCCAGGTAGTGTTTATTTAATAATTTATTAATCCAGTAATAGCTTCAGCAAATGCTGTTCTCACTGCTCCTAAAAGGAAATGCCCTAGTTCAGGAATTACAAACGCTCTACTTCAGAATTAACCAGTACTTACCACATCAATACTAGAAAGCAACAATGAACATCCCTTCAAGTAAAATGTTTTGTTTTGAACGTGATAGAGTAAATTAAAAAAAACCCCAAACTTATCAAGGCGAGTGTTGTTCCTTGCTTTGACCAGGAGATGGAGAGGAAAGCGCAGCTAGAGCCTGAGCCCTGACAAAAACCCTGACAAAGGAACTGCACAGCGGCAGGACGAAGCCGAGGTTTGCAAAACTCTGCTTTACCGGAGGCTGAGCCACAAATAACCCTTGAGCAACTCCATAGCAGCATGCTCTGAAACAGCCAGGGAGGCAGCTAAAACCAGCTTTTAGTACATCGGCAACTGAGGGGGAGGAAGGGGGAAACTAAGTCCCTCTGCTAGAGGGGTGATGTACATACAGAGACCCTTACCAGGGCTCTTCCAAAACGGCTTTAAAAAGGAAGGTAGCAAGCGAGAAATGACACAAAGGAAACAGGATTTCATGCAGTTGTTCATGATATTCCACGTCTTCAAGGAAAAGAGGGTCTCAAACCACAGATGTCTTCTGAGCTGAGGACGAAACAGTCTAACACTGAAGGACACTTAAAAACAGCTCCAAGGGCTGTGCCAGGGGTGTATGGAGAATAACCGGGTTCAATGGCTCAGTTGTTTGGGTCAGCTGCCTGGGGCACACCAGCAGTGCTCTTGCCATAACATTACCATGCTGTCTGCTCCCAGCTCTGGCATCAGACTGAGTTTGAGCTTCCTAAAATTAAAAACACCCATCAATCCTCCCTCTGCCAAATCACTCATAGACAATCTTTCCACTCTTTGCAGTTATGCAGTAAGTTGCTGTGCTGTGGCTAGACTGTCATGCAAAGACACAAAACCCAAAAGGCTAATTAAATAAATATGAACATGATTTTCCCACCCCCTTCACTATCAGAAAGCAAGCAGAACCTTTAGCAAAAAAACCTCCAGAACCACTAGACCTCGCCCCAAAGATGAGTGTACTAGGTCACATCACATGCTGTAGGGAATTCTCCCTTTTCATTTACCAGGAGTTTTCCTGTCTTAGTTTCTAAAATGGCCCTAGATTTTTCCAGGTGCCTGAGTGCATTATTCCCAATTAAACCTCAAGTGATTAAGATCCTGAACACCTCTGATTTTCGTTACATGGACCATGATTTCTTGCTGCTTCTGCCATTTAGTGCTGAGCTATGCCACCCACAGATTCTATGGCTGAAATTATGGTATGCCTAGCACTGCAGAGACCTAAATGTGATCTTGGCATCTTGGACCTTCCAGTCACAAGCAGTGTTCTCCAGGGCTCAGTTTTGGGGCCAGTCCTGTTTAACATCTTTATCAATGATCTGGATGAGGGGATTGAGTGCTTCCTCAGAAAGTTTGCAGATGACACTAAGTTGGGAGGGAGTGTTGATCTGCCTGAGGGTAGGAAGGCTCTGCAGAGGGACCTGGATAGGCTGAATCAGTGGACTGAGGCTGATGTCTGAGCTTCAACAAGGCCAAGTGCAGGGTCCTGCACTTAGGTCACAATAACCCCATGCAGTGCTGCAGGCTTAGAGATAAGTGGCTAGAAATCTGCCATGCAGAAAAGGACCTGGGAGTGTTGGGGGACAGCAGGATGACCATGAGCCAGCAATGTGCCCTTGTGGCCAAGAAGGCAAATGGCATCCTGGGGTGTATCAGGAGGGAGGTGGTTAGTAGGTCAAGAGAGGTTCTCCTTCCCCTCTACTCTGCCCTGGTGAGACTGCATTTGGAATATTGCGTCCAGTTCTGGGCCCCTCAGTCCAAGAAGGGCAGGGAATTGCTTGGAAGAGTCCAGCCCAGAGTCACAGAGATGATTGAGGGAGTGGAGCTTCTCCCTTCTGAGGAGTGGCTGAGGGAGCTGGGTCTCTTTAGCTTGGAGAAGAGGAGACAGAGGGGCGACCTCATTAATGTTTACAAATTTGTAAAGGGCAAGTGTCAGGAGGATGGAGCCACGCTCTCTTCAGTGATGTCAAACGACAGGACAGGGGGCAATGGGAGCAAACTGGAGCATAGGAGGTTCCACGTAAACATAAGGAAAAACTTTCACTGTGAGGGTACCAGAGCACTGGACCAGGCTGCCTAGAGAGGTTGTTGAATCTCCTGTAGAGACATTCAAAACCTGCCTGGACACATTCCTGTGTGACCTAGTGTAGGTGATCCTGCTCTGTCAGGGGAGTTGGACTGGATGATCTTTTGAGGTCCCTTCCAGCTCCTAACATGCTGCGATTCTGTGACGTGCCTCTAAACATGAGAAATAGTAGTTGCATTTAACCGCCAAACCACACAGCACTGAAGCAGAAGCTGCGTTGACCAAGGTGCAGGTAGCTGTCTAAAGTTTTTTGAAAAAGTGACTTTGGGAAAGTATAACTGCAGCAACAACAGCCAGCAGAGATGAAGATTTCATTCTGTTGCTGCTTTTCTGAATATAAGAACTGTGAACACAGGTTGCCTTTCTTTTTGAACTTACCCAGCTTTTCTTTTGAGTCACTAATGGGTCCTGTGCCTTTTCTCAGTTAAATGGCACCCACTATTTGGGGAGTGGGGGGAGGAACATGGTTGCCTGTCTTCCAGTGATTCCCTCCATTCATGGATGTCTTGCATCTATTTCATCACAAAACTGAAGCCCTTCTGAAAATACATAAATCTACTGTGATGGTAATTGTCTTAGAACGGGCAAATAGTCAGCAACTCATTTCAGCTTGGTGGCTTCCAACTTTGGGGAGGCTAACATTTTTCAGATAAAATTAAATTGAGTTCATTGATTTCCAGGGTGCTTAATTTTATATCTAGGGAAGCTGTCTTTGCTGGTATAAGACAGCAGTCTTAATCACACGGGAAGACAGATAGTAGTAGCTTGGAGCCATGTCTTTAAGGACTTTTTAAAAATTAAGAGACTTTTCTGGCTCTAAACAAAATCCTGCAGCTCACCACTAGAATGACCTTCTGTGTTCACTTGTGTATGTATGGGGGACATATAGTACCAGAAGAGTTTGAAAAACAAACAAAACAGTGGTGCAAAGAAAAGCAACATTGCCCTGTCAGTACATATACTGACAATATCAGAGAAACAGAGATGTAATATAAAGGTACAATGTACCTACCTACCTTCCCTCCCTGCAGAGGAGAGGCGATTGCCAGTGCCTTTTAGACAAAAGGCCTTAGGCTGCTAGGTATGTGGGGAAGGATAGAGTAAGGAAGAAGAGGAATTTGTTTTAAGATATTTTTTGAATATGTTGAGCATCCTTTAAGCAGTCAGCTAAGAATACCCCTCCCCTATTCCCTATGATAAAATTCTCACTGTGAGATCAGAACCAGACATGAAAAATCACACTGCTTAGACTCTATGTAAGTTCTGCTCTAGAGTCTGTCTTACCACAGTAACAGGATGCCAAAGACCAATGGTCAGAAACAAATATCAATACCATTTCCTCTATGCTTAGTAATTCTCAGCATAGGAAGCTCCGTGCTAGGAAGAAGAAGAACCGCCTTCGTAGCTGTTTCATGGGGTCCTTAAGAGCACAGGAAGAGCAGTGACTGGCTGCTGAGGATCACTGGCAGGGGATGATGGAGAGCTCAAAGGAAGCTGGATGGTGCAAGAAACCCGCAAATGAAAGAGCTACTTTGAAAGTTGTCAAGAAGACCATGTACACCCTTGTTCTGCTCACCATCACTGCAGTAACAGGAGCTACAGATACTTCTGACAGTACTTTGGTACCAACTCACTGACTAAAGGCAGAGAAGGAAAGGGCAATGTATGTGTGTTGTTTCCTAAGTTCTTCTCTGAGAAAGAAAAAAAAACTAGAGGAAGGGGTCTTTACACATTGCTGAAGGGAATTATTGATAAAAAACCAATAACCTGCTAATCAAAGCACTTCTAGCTGCAACTAGACTAGACAGTGGTCAACCAACAAGACATTGAACTTGGGCTTTTCAATGATTTGATGAAAATGAGTAATGATTTTCTTAGAGTATAATATTTTTTGTGATGATGGACAGATTCTTTAAAAATGCATTTGATGGGAGTTTTTCTGATCACTCTGAGCACCCTATCAAGCTTTACTCTTAGGTATCAGTGACTTGTCCTGACAAATGAAGTATATTGGGAATTTACAACACTAGAATCAGATGAAAGTTTGAGTAAGACTTAATGGCAAGGTTCTTTCCCCTTTCCAAACCCATACACTTAGTAAAGCTAATTCAAAAAATGAATGGATCTGAAAATATAGCTGTACCCTTCTCCTCCTTACCCTACATTAATTATGCAAATTCTCATTTGTTTTTCTTGTTTGCTTTTGTTAGGAGAGGTGAGTCAGGTCACAAGACAGTGATCTCAAGTCTGTCAGGGATCTCTGCATCTAACAGCAAACAGGAATATATTTTCTTTCCAGTTAAATATCATACTCCTGTACTATTTGATCTGTCACTACTCTAATTGGTGAAATTGGTTCATATAAGCTTTGGAGTGGCATGCTGCCACCAGAAATTGCCACCTGTGCTTGACCTAATGAGGAGGGCTGCTTATATCCAGCACAAAAGTGGGGTGAATATCTTGAGACATTTACTTTTCTGCTGTACTGGGCAGTGGTTCTGAGCGAAAAGTAACCTGAGAGATCTCCCCATACAAATGGGCTCTGCAGCTCATGCAGACTCTGCTTCCCAGTCATGTTATTAATCCACTGTCCTAGGGAGAGGACCTTACAGGGGAGGGTGTGAACAGAAGCACCAATGTATGAGAACGCAACCATGAATTTGGTGATCTATTCCCACCTAAGAAGGAAGACACAGCTGTTGGGCTGGCACAGACAGTGCCTTACCCTGGTGTGTAACAG
>NW_010182020.1:0-213 GCF_000695765.1 Mesitornis unicolor
AAAACCCATCACTGACCCAACAGGGGGGCCTCGTATCCCAAAACCCATCGGTGACCCCACAAAGAGCTCCAGGACCTCCCTGCACCCCCAAAACCCATCACTGACCACCCCAGGACATCCCTGTATCCCTCCAAGACCTCCCTGCACCCCCAAAACCTCCCTGAACCCCCAAAACCCACCATTGACCCAACAGGGGGGGCCTTATACCCCAAA
>NW_010182020.1:565-814 GCF_000695765.1 Mesitornis unicolor
AGAGACTCCTCCCAGACCTCCCTGACCCCCAAAACCCATCACTGACCACCCCAGGACATCCCTGTACCCCCCCAAGACCTCCCTGCACCCCCAAAACCCACCATTGACCCAACAGGGAGGCCTCGTATCCCAAAACCCATCACTGACCCCCCCAGGACCTCCCTGCACCCCCAAAGCCCACCATATCATTGTGTTGTTTTGGAGTGCCCCTGGGGTCTTGTTCTTGGGGTACCCCTGGGCCTAGGGGTG
>NW_010182021.1:0-12723 GCF_000695765.1 Mesitornis unicolor
GTTCTGTGATTCTGTGATTCTGTGATAATGCACTCAAATATCTTATGGATCATGACACTGAGCTGCAAAACTAGCTACCAAGGTAACTGATAGATCTTAGAGGGGTTGTGTTCTTTAACGTAGTCAACAAGTTTTGCTCAGCTATACAACAGGCAATTGCAAACCTTGGGATGCTACTATATAAACAAAATACTTTTGCAGTTGAAACATTTATCTTAGATTTTGATTACTGCAGCAGGCATAAGAAGCTCAACTGTGATGTTAGTGCATGCATGTGGACTTAATGAGAATTATTCAGATTTATGGTTAGTCATCTGTTTGTTAAAATCTTATAATTTTTATTAAATTTTGGGAGAAAACTTTAATTGGTCATGAATTTGAGGTACATCTGAAGAGAAGAAATTTGAAGCATCTCTGCAGACTGTTTGTAAATTAAAGGAGAACATCAGTACAAAAGGTGAATGGCTCATGTTTTCTTTCTTCTGGAATATTTTTTACATCCTTTGAGCCTGTTGTAGCAAAGGCAAAAATAGTCACAAAGTTTCTCTTGACCTTGAATACATTATAACTAAATACGAAGTAACTGAACAGGAAAAAGTATAAACAGCCCTTGAAACTAGGATAAGAAACTCAGGCTCTACAATAGATGAGGACTTGAAAAGAAAGTAGGTGAAGTCCTGCCCTTTATCATACCCAGAGAGTAACTAAAGTAGCTTAAGCTGGGTGTGTTTGGCAAGAGAATTTGATTTCTTCTATTGGGCTAGATGTGATCCACGTTTTTCATAGCTCCTCAGGGCATTTAGACACAAAAATGCCTAAATTAATTATTTTTTATGAGTGACACAGGTATTTAGCAGTAAAAAATGGAGTGGAGGAAGAAGGTGAGAGGTGGCTTCCAGGTCAATCATTGCTCAGGCATTCACTGTGCATTGGCCTGCTTCTGGGAGGTAGAGTGTGATTGTTTCTGCATCTTTATCTCAACCCACAGGTTTCCTCATTTTTGCTCTTCCCATTCTCCCCCATCAAAGTCCTGTTGGGGACAGGGAGTGAGGTAGCAGCTATGTGGGTTCTTGGCTGCTAGCTTGCAGCAACCCACAGCACCTCAGAAGTCTTTGTGAAGAAAATTTTCTTCTAAAGACACACTTGGTTATTTGTGCTGTTTTATGTTGGATTATCTCTTGATTTAAGAGACAATTGTGTCATTTCAGGGCTCTATTAGCTACCATAATACAATATTGCATGGCAGGTAATGCAAATAATAAAGATATACTCAGTGGAACCAGAACAGACCATTGATCTGTGATTCAGGAACACTTTGTTCACCTTGTTTATCTCAGCATATCTGTTCTAAAGAGCTTCTAAAACCCACAGAGATACATTACAAACTCTGTTTTCCACTTCTGGTTCACTTTGATTACATTTCTTACTCAAGATGACTCCTCAGTAAAATTAGCCTGCCTCAATAAGCAGGACACAAGCAGGGCAAAGAAGTGGGAAAGAACAGAGCTTAGAGCCATGGCTGCATTCTTTTTCCCTGTAAAGGCCATTTACTGAGGTGTAGGAGAGTACCCCCTGCAGACAGGAAGTGACACCAGAGAGGAACACATTCAAATAGCTCAATTTATTTCTCAATAAAACTAACACCAGTCTACCACCTCATGCTGAGCTAGCCGTATCCCACATTCTACTAGCAGCTGCAATAGCTGCTTCATCCCATGCAAACAGCTGCCATCTGCCTCTTCCTCCCTCTAGCAAGAGCAGCAGTTCCATTCATCCTCTTGCACTCGTCACTGAGAGATGAGCTGTTAGGGAGGGCTGTAGAGTATTTCTGGTTGCACTAGTTTTAGATAAGTGAACTACTGCTGTAGCAGGGGTAGGAGCAGTGGGCAGTAGCTTTTGCTGGAAGAAGCATCATCTCAGATCTCTCAGCAGCTGATGACATCCAGCCGCTCAAGCACCTGTTTGTCATCTCCTCTGGGAAAAGGTGTCAAGCTGGATGGAAGTGCATTAGTATTTTCCCCACTTACACTGACAACTACTTGACTGCTGTTGTTGCTCATAGCGTGTATAGAATAGAATTGACCCAAGGTCCATATTTTAAAGTCTTTTACCTAACACTTGCATTTAGTAATTCCAGCTAGGTTCATTTTCTGCTTGTAATGAATAGCCACATGAAATGGCTAAAGTTAGAGTTCGTAGGGTTATCTGGCACAAAGGGTATCTGACCTATCACCAGGAATTGTTTGTACCACAATATATAAAGTACATAAAGTCTGTGTGAAAGTTTACTTCCTGTACTGGCTCTAATGTTTAACATGAATGCAGCATTTCCTATAAAGGTGCAGGTATTTTCAGTTCTGCAAATAAAATCTCTGTTATTTCTCCTCTCCTTGTAATTTGCTATATTGTGCTCATTCTATTTGCTATCTATTCATCTGAGAAAATATTAAAGTAAATTAAGTAATTCTATTTATTTTTATTGTTTGAATGTCCTTTTTGTAATGTAATGGATGATAGTTGTATCAGGTATCAGTTAAGCATGTGCTTATTGGAAGCTGTTCACTATCAGTTGTTTGGAAAAATGCCAAGTATAAATGCCTGTTTTGTTAAGTTAACCATGCTCTACTAGTTAACTAATTAGAATCTTAACTCTGATAAATCTGCAAGTAACAAAATTTTAGTCTTCGGTGCAGCATGAACCATGAGGATTATATGAATCAAAAGCCACAGATTATTTAAAAAAAAAAAAAAGAAAGAAAAGGCTCAATTACTGTAGTAATCTAACCTGTCAAATTTTGTGTGTTACTCCTAAGGAGCACTGTTTGTGTTGAGTTTAGGCTCTATGTTGCATGGATGACGTGCTACTGAAAGCAACAGATTTGAAAAAACAAGCAATATTCTACAACAAAGAATATTCTCTCTGTAGATATACATATAACCTATAGAACATTAAATATTATATTGTATATTGTGACACATTTATAGATGACTGCCTATTTTTCAAATCTGTCATAATTGCATATAAGTATTACCCCAAATTTTAAAATCCACATACAGTGTTATCCACTGTGGATAGACATAATAGTATATTTCATTTTGTAGCAAGTCTCACTTATTGCTGAAAAGATGACCTTCTAAATTCTTTGTGGTTATCAATGAACAAAAAAAGTCTGCAGCAAACAATTGAGCAATACATACACTGACCAAGTAAGGTTAAAGTATTAAGTAATATACAATAAGTTTATAATTTCTTTATGATATAACTTGAATACCTAAAAGCAACTGGGTAAAAAGTGGTAAAGACTAGGACATAGTTCTGAACTGCAAAGGATCAGGATGTATTGGGTTGGCCAAAAAGTAACTGCATATTTTTCTGAGTAACTAAAAGGTGAATTTTTCATGGAAAACAAAAACTGTATTAAACTATATATTGGCCATTTTATTAGCTTTTGCCATCTTTCAGGCAACTTCATGATTCTGCACTCAGAAAAGTGCTTATCTTTTTCGGAAAACAGCTCCAAGAATGATTTGATATCTTTATCACCAGTGAAGGTTTGTGCTTCATACGTTTCAAGACATGTATGTCCATCTATAAAAAGAAACCTGCAATTACTTTTTGGCTAACCCAATACTTTTGGATGTTCTCAATTATTTCTGTTTCAGAACATCTGGGAGGTGTTCAGACTGCAGTGATAGTAATATACATACAAATCTCATTATTATAAACTACTGGAAACTCCTGTGATACTGCACGTACACAGATCTTTTACAAATCAGAAAATATTTCTTTGTGCCTAACCCACTACAAATTGGGAAACTAGGGCTGACGACCTCTCCCTACCCTCCGGTGAGAGAAAACTCTTTCTTCTACCACAAATTCAGACATTTGCAAAGGCAAATTGACATTTAGGCATCTGAACCGAGGAAGAATTGCAATGATAAATCAGAATGGTTATCATGCCAGTATCTATCATAAAAGCAGTTTTTAAAAAAATCTCATTAAATGTTTGTTGAGAGCCACTGCTGGCCTACTGACAGTCTCTCAGGTTCTGCTCCGCTGATTATAAACTGTTGGTAACTGATGAAATATTGCACTGGCAGAGGCCCTTGCAGAATGAAACTGCATTTGTTACTTTCCTGCCACAGATATGGAAAGCTGAGCATGTCAGATGAAACTCTAAGAAGTAGTAAAAATATATTCACAAAGTCTCTGCACTTATGAACAATACTAATGACATGGGGAGGCCAAGATAAGATACCGACTGTGATGTTTGCAGCTAGCAATAGTAAACATTTATCTGTCACCAGTACCTTATCAAATGAATATTAACTTTTTCCTTCTGTCATTTTGACTTTTTTTCTTCCTCTCTTGTCTTTCTAGGTTTTTAATGACCAACAAGTTCTATGGAAGCTCAGCTAGAAATTGGTCCACTTTAGATTCAGTTGAGATTGTACAAGATGGAGAAATGTTTGCTAAATTTAATGTTTCTGCCATCTCTGCTCCTGCAGAGTATTCATTTCATTGTCAGCTGGTGGGAACAAGCAATCTCTATCCTGCAAGGCTGATTCCATCCAACAATGAGGCAAAAAATTGGGATGTTTTCATTTCCAAGTTGCAAGTGAGTACACATTGCCATTTCAGAGATAATTCCAAGAACTATTACTTGCTATTGTAGGTGCTGAGCGACACACATTCATAATGCCCTTACTTTCATTTCAGCCTGAGGGAAAATGTAACAGAAAAGCTGTTGCCCCTAGGTGAGCTATTCAATAAAGGAGTAAAAAAGACAGCAGTTGCTGAAGGATAAGAACATGAAAGCAGAGATTTGAAAAACAACAAAACTATGAAGTTGTCTGCAGAAAAGAAAAAAAACAGTAAACCCAAATGCACTTAATCAGGCAAAGAATGACTAAGTCCCCATGCCTGGTTAATGAATTGGGCTGCTGTTGGAAACATAGACTTCTTAGGTAGGTGGCTTTATGCTACTTACTTTGTTTTTAGTTGATTTCTCTGCACTTTGTTTACCTAGGAAAGTACAGCTTAGTGTGGTTACTGTTTTCAGTGACATAAACTGTCTGAACTCCTACAGACAGAAATAAAGCCCACTGCAATTAGATTTGATGGAAGGTTTGCCAAGGACTTCAACTGGGAGCAATTCTAGGTCCTGCATACCCCAGAAAATAAGTGATGGGCTTTTTTTTAATTAATGAGGCATAGATTTTCTGTGAATTTAGTGGAGTAGGACAGACTACATATGTGAGGTGTAGACAATTGCATGCTTATTATTTTAAGTATTGATCTTGACTTAGGAAAAATACATCAACATTTATATCTTAAAACAGTATTGCACCAAGGGATCTTTTTTATTAGAAAGATCATGGAAATACAATCACAGAACAGAATCATAGAATGGTTTGGGTTGGAAGAGACTTTAAAGACCATCTAGTCCAAACCCTCTGCCATGAGCACCTTCCACTAGACCAGGTTGCTCAAAGACCTGTCCAACCTGGCCTTGAACACTTACAGGAATGGGACATCTATAACTTCCCTGGGCAACCTGTTCCAGTGTCTCTCTAATCTCAGAGGAAATAATTTCTTCCTAATATCTAAGCTAAATCTACCCTCTTTCAGTTTGAAATCATTACCCCTTGTCCTATCACTACATGGCCCTGTAAAAAGTCCCTCACCAGCTTTCTTGTAGGCCCCTTTCAGGTACTGAAGCCTTCTCTTCTCCAGACTGAACAACCCCAACTCTCTCAGCCTGTCTTCATAAGAGAGGTGCTCCAGGCCTTTGATCATCTTTGTGGCCCTCCTCTTGACTTGTCCCTCTTCCCTCTAGGGCTTTATTCCATGGTACTCTCCCAGGCAGATCCCTGAAGAGGCCAAAGTCAGCTCCCCTGAAGTCCAGGGTAGTGAACTTGATGCGTGCCCTCCTCACTGCCCAAAGGATCTTGAACTCCACCATTTCATGGTCACTGCAGCCAAGGCTGCCCTTGAACTTCACATTCCCCACCAGCCCCTCCTTGTAGTAAGAACAAGGTCCAGTATAGCACTTCTCCTCGTTGGCTCCTCTATCACTTGGAGAAGTGATAGGAATAATTTCAAACTGGAATCTGTTGGTGAAAGATGAACTAGCACCATGACAACTGGATATAAATGCTGATGTAATTGTATTTATGATTTCAATAGCAAACGAAATTTCAATAATCTGAGTCCAGATTTGACATTTCTGCTTAAATGGTGGAAATCTCAAAGGAACAGCATTGGTGTTGAGATTTATTTTCCACAAATTCCAGGATCTAGTCCCACAGTTTTTGAGAAGTATCATAGCAATACACACCAATATTGTGAAGGTTCCTTCTGATGGAACTTATATTTTCCTTCAATTTCTATATACATTGATACTGCTACCTTCTCTTAGAGAGAGGCCTTGCTCCATCCTCAGTAGACATCCTATCATTGGGATCTTGATCCAGAGTAGAAGTAGTAGGTTTACCACCGTCCTTACTGCAAAAAACTTTAAAATCATGTATATTAGGATTCTTTGTGGCTAAAATATTTCTAAATTCAAAAATCAGGTGTTCAGTGTACACTTAAGGGCCATGAAAACAACAGATTTTACTTGAAGGGTTTGTCAAAGGTCAGATGATGAGAAAATTCCATTCAAAAAAGTATTTTACAAATTAACAGGCAACACAGACTAGTATAACCAAGACAAATGACACTGATCCAAACTCTAAAATTAAAACTTCCATGGTACAGAAGCCTGTATCTGAAAGGCTTTTACATTCATAAAAATTAAGAGGACCACATGTAAGTATTTTTAACTTTTCTATAGCTAAAAATGCTGCTAGGAGTCACATTTTTATTTCCCACCTAGGATCTAACACCCCCACGGAAATGATAAAGCTTCAGAAAAACAACAAAAGAACCCTGAATATACTTTATCTCCCACCTAAAAGTAGACTAGCATTTTAAGAATGTACAATTAAAGCTTTCACCTTGAAGGTTCAATAAGCATAATCCTGCTTCAAAAAAAGCCCAACAGGATTGACATAATAAAATTCAGAATTTCTGGCTTTAAATCAGAAGTGGTAAAACCTTTCTAAACCAGATATAACTATTAAGTGCTTCAGAGAGTTCTTGTAAATATGACAACAAGTGTGTATTGTTTTCCAGAATTTTAATCCATTTTCTGGATATAAACTACATAAATCATCACCTGCTTTCTGTTTGTATTGTAAATAAGTCTTTCAGACTACGTTTCATGACTCCTTTTCACATTCTTATCTGTTGTCAAAGCACTGGCTTAACAAACAAGGGCTTGGTAATCACCTGTATTCTCTAAAACTGTGCAAACAGTTATCCAACCCAAAAGCTTATTTTCACTAATCCTGCTTTAATCAGAACTCTGAAAGCAGGCAGTATTTGCAAGTTAGCCACCATGATCTGACTTGGCAATTTTCTTCTAAGAGGCCCAGAAAAGCTTGAATTGCTAAAATTGTCTTCACCTCCATAGTGCCAAAATAGCCTTTAGTTCTGCATATGATAATAGCTTTGTTAATCAGCATTCTGGAAGGTACAGACATTGGTCTTAACACAGATATTATGTAGACATTAACTTCAGTTGCCTGAGCCATGAATGAACTCAAACCCAGAGTACATGCTGTGGTAGCTTTGTATGCAAGCCACAGGCTAATTTCTCCAATGTTTCTACCAACAACTTTCCTAGGAAGTACAAACTATCACAAAGCTTTCCATTTGGTTTATAATAAAGTGTTGAGTTATTATGGAATGAGACTATAGATAACTAGAAATCCATGATCTTCTGCTTCCTTGCTTATTGCCTAGTGGGAGAAATAATTTAAAGAAAATAATCCTTTTTTATTTTATTCTATAATTTTTTATAGAAAATAGTTTTAAGGCCTTGTTTCTCTACTTGTGGATTTCTGATGTTTGGTGCTTTCCTTACACACTCATTTCAAAGAATCTGTACTTATATAAGAATCCCAGTCTTCATTTTTCATTATAAAATTATTTAAGACAGACTCAAAACCACAGATCAGATTAGTGCTTTTCTTCCTCCATTTTCTTCCACCAGTTAGATTCCCTTCCTTCTGGAGGCATCAGTGCTTATGTCATTATGTGCATGTAGGAGCTCAGTCAGATTCTCAGACCTTGAGAATCCAGTCAAAAGAGAGATATTACAGATTTTTCTAACTGCTGGAAGTGCTTACATGTGTTTCATATGTTAATAGACAACACAGATCCCACACCCCAATAAAGCAAACCTGCTCTTCTGTTTTGAGTCTCTGATGTCTAAGGAGGGGGGAAGGAAAGGTTTCACAACTTTTTCTCCTTAAACTTTCACTAAAATTCAGCCAAAAACGTCATCCTCATTAAATGCATTTTAAAGTAGGTTTCAGGAGTTCTGCGTGTCAAGGAGTTATTAGCTAAAAATCTAAGAGTATTTAAACAAATCTCATGATCTGGAAGGGTGTGCTTAACTTTCATGCTTTTGAGTGCTTTGAGTTTTCTGGTAGTTAAGTGGTCATTGAGTAATACTGATCATATGTCCCCTTTGGGACTTCCTAAAGTTACACAGATTTTTGAAGTGGGAAACCTATCTCTTGCAAAATGAATGAGTTCTGCATCTTTAATTTTCTGTGTGAAAGGGGCACCTGCAAAATTGTTATACGGAGGATTTGCTTCTCACTCTTTTATAATGGGCAGAGTGTGAGTGGTAATTAACAGGTGTGGTTTTTTGTAATTACCACATACATCCTGAAAGTAGGGCCTACACTCCATGCTTAATTGCACTCATCTGTCTGCCTTTCTTCATTCTTAGATTCAAGGCTTCAACATTGAAAACCAGCAGTTTTCCTACGCAAGTGACTGTACAGACTTCTTCACTCCTGGAATCTGGATGGGCTTGGTGACATCTATAGTTTTACTGTGGATCCTGGCCTATGGAATCCATATGATCATGCAACTCACAACAAACAGCAGATTTGATGATCCCAAAGGTCCAGCTCTGTCAGTTCCTCAGACAGAATAGTTATGGATTCATTTAATGCTGCTGCAGCTTATCCTGGCCTGATATTTATAATTTTAATAACCTTTTATGTCATAATATGTGTAACTTAAAAAGATATCGTAATAGAAAGGAGTAATTAAACTACATATAAAAATGATACTTATGCTTGGTAACAGTAATAATTCTACTTGTTATTACCATCATTTGTTAATAGATATCTGAGGTGAAGCTGTAAAGGTTATTACTCTATCTGGCTATTACAAAGGCCAGTACAAACTGCCTTCAAATTAACTATTATTGACAAAGAAAGGATATCACAACAGAGGTAAATGGGAAGGATAAATAACTTATTTGATAGGAAACTATGCATTGAAACCACTGGCAATGAATGCAACTTTTCAAGCTTATAACCTAAGAGGAAGAGAGCATCTTAACAGAAATAGTCATTTCTTTAGCATCCCTCCTTTTCTAGGTATCTTTGGAATAGTTATGAAGTTTGTACAAGAAAGGAAAAAATAAATTATATAAAGTCATTAGAAGCCAATTGTGCTAACGTACTGTTTATCTGAGAATGTTTATGGTAATCTCAGTGATACCAGAAGCCTGAGAACATTTGGAGTGTGCTGGATTCTTTTGCAATTAATAAAAGATGCTACATCTTCTCACTGGGCAGTCTGACTATGGAGTGAATTACTAAATGTTATGAAAAGCTAGGAAATAGTAAAGGAGCAATGGTAAACTGGTAAAAAATGGTGAAAATAGCATTTCCATTCTCCTGTTATGTTTTGTTTTGACTATGCATGTTCTATTAGTAGTTAAAGAAGGAAAAGATATCATTTTGATAAAATTACTTTTGTCACATGAGAAGAATTCTAACTTTTCTGATCTTGATCCATGTCATAAAACAATGATACAGAGGAAACACAGTTAGAATCAACTGTTCAGCTAGACCAACCCAGTTTCTACCCATCATACCTGGATGTCACATTTTTATTATGCAGTCAAAGAGGTAAATTAAATGCTGTCTGAAGCTATTCCTCCTGAATCATTCAGTCCTGACCTGGAAAACAAAAAGAAAGCTGGCATGTAACTAGCAGAGGTGACTTTTCTGCTGTAATATTTTTCCCAAATGTTTTTCAAAACCTCAAAGACTGCTGGTATTTGATCTACAGAAAAACACTGTGTAAGAAAGGCACATTTTCTCTGCAAAAAGTAGTCACCAGGAGAGACAACTGGACTTGTTTTATTAATTCCCTCTTCAAAGCAAGTTACGTGAATGTGACATTGAAAGTTGACATAATAGTCATGTAACTGATAGCTAGAAGAGTGGGAAGCTATTACAAAGGGCTTGGTTTGTAGAAGATAGATTTCTTACGACTTTTATCTAGATTTGGTAAAATTTGGAACAGATTTTGTTTAACAGTGCTAATATATAGGAACTAAAGAACAGCTTTACAAGGCCACCCAGCTCAAGATCCTATCTCCAGCAGTGGTACGAGTTCAGTAATCATGTGATAGTACCTCCTGCAGATGTTCCATTTAAGCTTTTAAGCTTAAATTCCATTTAAGCACCATTTAAGCTCAAGTGATATCTTTGTATTTAATAACTCTGGGTATAGTTATAGTCTATGAATTTGTTCAGCTTCCCTTTGAGCCTGTGGACTCTCCTAGAGCTCACAGTGTTCCTGGTTGTAGTGTGTGGCACTGGGGATACCTATACCCTCCCTTGCTCACCTGGGCTGAACTCTGGAGAAGAGGAGAAGGAAACAGAGTCTCATATAGGCTGTACCATGGCGAAGAGGTAAGCCTTGTTCAGAGGAGGCCAAGCTGGAACAGATGTTGGAAGAGACGTATGCTGAATTAGCTTTTTGCTTCTGCTGTAAAACTGAAGCCCTCAGAGAAGGGCCAGACTGAATTGCGTGCTGTGTTTGATATTGCACATTCCAGGGCAAAGGGGAAGGCATTTTCTGGAGAGAAGTGTTTTTTCCTTCTACCTTCTCTCACAGCAATGATCCCACGAATACAGGCAAATGGGGTCTGTAGGGGCATCCCTGTGACGGGAAGCTCAAGCCGTGTGTTGTAGCCCTGGATATGACAGGGTGAGGTCTTGTGAGGTCTGTTCTGGGAAAAACAGCAGAAAAGGAAGGGAACTACCACAGGAGGCCATGCACTGGTCTCTGGGGACAACGGCCAGTCCCTCCTAGAAGAGGATCAGCTGCTCTTTGTCCACTCGTTGTGTGCTGACCTTGGCTGGCTGGCAGATGCCTACCCAGCCGCTCAGGCCTGTTCTCACAGAGGCTACCCCTGCTGCCAACATCTGGACACAGATGCCCAATTCACCATATCAGGGGGCCATTTGTGTGCTGCTGGAGTCCCCATGCCATCCTGAGCTCCTGCAGCTGCACATCACGCTGCCTTGTGGTGAGAGACAAAGACAAATGATGTCTGATTTCAGCAGGGCTGGATTCCATCCTTTTGAATAGGACTGGGCCTCAAGAAATTCTGGCAGGATTTTGCACCTGCCTGTGTTTGTTTACCTTGCTGAATAGAATTAGAAATCCGTCAGGGGCCTTCCAGTTCTGTGTACTTCTAATTTCATAATTCAGCTTAATCACAGGTGTACTTGTTAAAACATGTCTGTTTCGGGAGCAGTTCCAGCCAGAATATTAGCTCTGTCTGGAAGATGTGAGCCTTTAGGACTTCCCCCAGAGCTCACTGAAGTTATCAGAAGTATTGACTTCTGTGTGCGCTAGATCATTTCTCTACAAAGTAATTTAATAAAGATGGATGGGACGATGGAAAAGAGCATCAGATAGAGAAGTAGAAGCTTTTTTTTTGCTTTCAAATATATAAATAAATGAAACTATCAAGAAAAAATATCAGAAACTATCAAAAAACTGTGGCACAACCTGAAAAAATGCATTTAAATGTGAAAAATCAAGATCAAAAGCAGAGAAAACCCAAACCTAAACACAAAAGTCCTGAAACCATAAATTAAGGTATTCCCTCACAAAATTCAGCAACAATCACTTGTTGGAGGGTAAAGCTGAGACGGAGCTAAGATCTAAACCTCCTGATCTGATACAGGTTTGTTTCTGTCCTGGTCTATTGGTTTCTTGGCTTGTAAAATTAGTTATTTCGCAAACTATGTGGAAAGCTAGCAGTGTCTTATAATTAAACAGAATTGTAATATAGTCCAAGAGTAGTATTTTTATGTAGGCAGTAAAGGAAGAGAAGTCATTCCAGCTGCCAAGGGAAGACTCAGTGAAGTAATTGGCTCCTCCTTTTGTTCTGGGTGCCTGATAAATAATGAATATGCAAATCAAAATCAGCTGAATTATTACGCAGTATCCATGCATTAGAGGGCTTTGCAGTTATTTCAGCATAAGCTGGGGTTAAGCAAGGGAAACTAGAGGTGCTGAAAATAAGGAATGACCATGAAAATCTAACTTCTAAGATAATCAGAGGTACAAGAAGCAGCCTGGATATTGGAAACAGGTCACTGCTGGCAGAAAAGTAGCAGTAGTCTCAGCAGGTGGTGATGCTTGTGGGGATAAGTGTAGTGATAATCTTATCCTTACACTGAACAAGAGGATGAGACTGTTTTTCTGTTGCATCCTGTGGTAGGTTGACCTTGCCCAGTTGCCAGATGCCCACTTGGCTTCTTTCTCATTCCTTCAGCAGG
>NW_010182021.1:12754-14046 GCF_000695765.1 Mesitornis unicolor
AGAAAATAAGATGGATCTTCTGGGTCAAGATAAAGACAGGGACACCACTTACCTGTTGCCATCATGAGCAAAACAGACTTATGGAAGATTAATTTGTTGCTAGATAAAGTAGGTTGGATAGTGAGAAACAGAAACAAAATTTAAACAATGCCTTTAATCTTCTTAAATGCCAGAAAATCCTGTGGTGTCTAATATCTTCCAGTAAAGGAACCTGATCTTCCTCAGTTTGTTGATAAAGGTTTTGCTCTCAGATTGGTCCATTCCCTATCAAAACTTAATGCAAAATCAAGGAAAAAAGAGCTATTTCTTTAGAACCCATATTTCTAAAGGCTTAAAAAGTACTGAAGTGCAGAAAAAAAAAAAAGAAATGAGACCTTGCCAAGGGGTGGTTCCCTAAGTAAGCAGCCTTTCAATTCCACACTGTGGAATGTTGTCTTTCTTAGTCTTCCTATCTACATGGGTGGAAAGGAGACTTAGACAGTGACTGATCCCAAGAGCAAACCACCTGCTATTGTTGTCCCACAACTGAAGTGGTTTCTTCGTATGCCTCCTCTTTGAACACAGGTTCCCTGCTTCAGATTGGCTGGATTTCTGTATAACACCCAGACCTGGTATGTTCTTGAATTATTATAGTTGAACTTAGTTTTATGTATCATTCATTACTGCCATCGTAGAAGATAGTTTACTGAATGATCAAATGTTTTCTGCTTTGCAAATGGCAATGTGGGTGTTCAGTGGAAGACAGGGAAACCCATTTCAAGTCTGTCTTAGTACTCCTTTAACTTTAACTATTAACTGGTTGACTGGTGTGCAGTCATTATGGCATCATATGCAACTTTTTTTAGTTAATGAATACTGTGCAAAAATAATGTTTGCAACATTAAAAACAACACACACACACAAAAAAACCCCACCAAACAAAAAAACCCTCAACAAAACCAAACAAGTGCTTTCATAAAAGTACTTTTGGAAGGTGGATAAGTTATGGAGTTTCTGATGTAATGTTTGAATTGTAATTTTGTGTATCCTATTTATTCTGGATAAACATGGATGCATATGGATAGCAGTAATCAATTTAGCAATATAACAGATATCTTTCACTGCAGCTTACTGACATGATTTGAGATATTACTGTCCCTATCTACCCTGCCTTTCATTCATGAGTACCTGTGCCTCAGCTGTTCATGGAGTTTACACTTCTGTGCTCTCTTTTTCCACCAAGGGTGTAATACATCTGTTCTTGCACTGGAGTAGCTGAGATGCAGGTGCTTGTCTGGGTCATTCATTCCTGC
>NW_010182021.1:14077-35058 GCF_000695765.1 Mesitornis unicolor
AATCCTGGCAGAAGAGCAAAACAGATAGCTGCAAACACTGATGTCTCAACGCATTACAGTGATAATGGGGAAGGATTTTTTATAATAGCTATCAAAAAGGAAAACCAAAGCATGCAAGAAGCCATGTGCCCTGTCAGAGTCAAAGACCACACTGCCAATAGCCTGAGAGGCAGGACCAGATCCACTTTGGGCAGTGTGTTTTCTGTCTCTGCATGCCTGTCCATGTCAGAAGGTGCCTCAAGGGCACCAAGATCCAGCTGTGGCCTTCTTCTCTTACTTGGTATCTCCAGACTGCAACTGAACAGGGATGTCCCAGGCCCCCAATGGTCTCAACCCTTCTCTTTAGTGAAAAAGAGGAAAAAGAAATGTGGTAGAGGAAGGGCAATACAGATCATCCTCTTTTCCTTAATAGACAGTGAGAGTTCTTGCAGTTCAGAGGTCACCAGAGTCCTACCCCAGCTGAAAAGCAAGGATGGCAACAAAGGGCCCTGCCACTGCCAGTGAGGGTGTGCAAACCTGTGTGATGCTGTGCTGTCTTGGAATGTCCCCTATGTCTTCAGCTTTCTCTCCCAGAACCAGTCTTTGGGGCTGTCTGTGAACTAAGGCAGGAGCCACTGCTTTGACTGCCCTCCAGAAACTCTGAGGAAGCTGAAAGAGTGGGAGGAAGGAACCCTGCAGCTATACCACGTTTATCTTACCATAGGCACAGTGACAGGATTAGACCTCCGAGTGTTTGAAACAGGCAGCTGAATTCTGAATGGAAAAACCTGTGATTTCATCTATCTTTTTGTAACTAACTAGTATTACAATTAGAAAATTGATGGTCTGCTCTTGCTTGTAGACCTTTCATGGATGTGAACTACAAAATGGAGCAGTTGCATCAGATTTCATTCATTTAGATTTTCACAGAATTTTTTGTGGGTGTACTGGTTGGTTTTGAGGTCAGAATTTAGATCTTAATGGCTTACTGCTACCAATATGTGTGGTTTAATAGTGATTAATAGATACCTAAATGGAGAAAAATTAGCATGGAGTTTGGGTCAGATTTTTTTTTGTTTGCCTTAAATAGCACAAAAAATTTTATTGGATATATCAGGGAATTTAAAGCTTGTTCATGTTATGACATAGTTTGAATGCATATCTGCTATAATTGCTTTTTTAGTACTCTGAAGTTCAAGGGGACAGAAACGGTTTAGTGGTCATAGACTGTTGGGCTGAGCATGCTTCTGGCAGCAAATAAATGAGCTAAAGATTAATGGTCAGTTGTCTTAATTGTAATATCTGAAACACTTTCCTGAATAAAACTGGTGTCCAAGAATTAAGAAAGACATAGGTTTTTGCCTAATGAATTACTATCTTCTGTTTGCTATGAAACTCTTGGCTAACACGTGAGCTGGTTACTTTTACCACCTTAACTTATCAGAAAGGTGAAGGACTCCTTCAGTAGGGTCATTTTTTTCATCTGGAGTAGCCAAAGGTTTCACTTCAAAGATTCAGTAAGATTGCACGTTACTTATTAAGTAATATCTGCATCTTGTCTAATCAGCAGTGTCTGTGTCTGCTGCAAATCCAGGGCTGGATTCACCTGCTGTGCAATGGAACTCTCATTCTAAAAGCTGCTTTTCCTGAAGCTGTTGTTGTATCTGAAAATTATATAGTGATCAAAATTATATAGTGATCAAAATTATAGCTCAGGTGTTCCTCTGATACTGTAATATATTGGGCCTCCTGTCTCAAAGTGTTATCACAGAGCATTGACTGCAACGTAATCTGTGCTCCAGTCCTTTGCACAATTTGTATAGAAGGAAGTCTAATGGGCATATAAGGCAGGAATGATGATGTGTGTTACTAGTGATCTAAGTAAAATAATTTAGTCAATGTTAGTCAAAAAGCTGGAAAGATCAATAACCAAAGGGTAAACCTTAAGTCTTCTGATGAAGAGAGCTGTACTTGCTTGTATCTAGATAAATTCAAACTGAATTAGAAAAGGGAGGGATGGGGGGAAAAAAAATCCTCCTTATATGCAGGAATTCTAGAATGAGATTGGAAGACCTGCACAGGACACAGGAGTGGGTGGCTTCTCTATAAAGCTATGAAATGCTGTGAAAGTTTAAAGAAACTTGTAAGAAGATGAAATTCCTCTCTTCCTAGTTTTCTTCCTGTGGAGAATAATACATAAATAAATAAATGGGAAAACTTAGCTGCTGCTTTAAAATGTCAGGAATGTTTCTGTTACCATAAACTTTGTCTGGTAGGAATGCACGTGTTGTGTAAAACAACATGAATATGGATTTTTCTCTGACTTAAGATTTTATTCCAACAAAGGATCTGCCTCTACCAAAAAGGTGAGCACTGCTATGTTTGGTCTTTAAAAACAGACTCTGAGGGAGACTTCACAGTCACAGACTACTCCCAGTTCTCCTGTTTGCATGCTCTGAATGTGTCAGGCAGGGAAAAATCCACTGCACTGCCCTGTTCAGGCTCACCTCCTTGCAGGCTGAGGGCTGGCTTGCCTCATGTTGTCTTGTGTTTCACAGAGTGGGGAAGCAAGGTGTCCATCTCTCCCTCCTCTGTCCTTGCAAGCAGCCAGCACAGCAGCAGTATCTGTGCTCTCCTGAATGCAAGGAGCTTTTCTGAAAAGCACATCATTAGCCCTTCTCTCTGAAAGAAGAAGGGATCGTCCTGCTCCCTGCTAGGCAGAAGTAGTTTGGCAGCTGAACATGGAGCCTTCCATAGTTTTATCCTTTTTGCTCATGGGACTGTGTTGTCCACCTGAATGTCTGACTTTCAGCTTTGCCTGAATTGAAGCTCTCATTGTTTCCCCTTTTATTCATGTTTGGATTTGTGCTGTTTGCTAGTAAACCTGCTCTGATTTGGAAATACTGTGAAGTGCAAAAGTCCAGAGCATCCCCCTTCTGCCCACACACAAGGCAGCACCTTCCAGCTGGTCCTTCCTGTTAGGTGACCCAATTGTTTAGAGTTGAGATCAGTGTTTAAAAGCATTTGGCAAGTGCAATGCATATCCGAGAGCAGCACAAGTACCTTTGCAGAGGGAAAAGCTGCTTATTTGTTTAGGAAATAGAGGCTATCATGCTTAACGTGATATTTCAGTCACTTCCATGGCAACAGGCTCCGAGAGAACAAAGCAGAACTTCACCAGATCACATAACAGCTTGAAGATGGAATAAAGGAAATTTTACATGGCGACACTGTCAAATTTCCTTTAACTTTTGAATTTTACCTCTGTTAGTTAACTGATTATTTAATCAGTGAAGTAATTGCTGTACTGCCAAGCAGTTATGAGCAAATTGGCATTGATTTCCTTCAGTTGTCAGACGTCCCTTGTTCCTGTAATGACAGGGGATGTGCCAGCACAGCATGGTGCCCCTCTCCCCCTCTGCCCAAGGATAATACACAATATCCGGCAGATGCCCTGTGGTGATAACTGTATTTAAGGGTCAGCGTCAGTCGGAAACAATGCCCTGGTACAAGGGCACTGGAATTTTTCCATCTTCTTCTGTGGGCTTCAGATTTGGCCTGATCTTAGAAATATGGCATAGCCCATCGCAGTAAAAGGTTGGAAAATACACGGCTGAGTGACAGGGTTGTGTACCTCCTGTGTTTAAAGGCAAACCTCTTATGTTCCCAGCCTGAATTAGATCTGTTCACTGGGATTTTAATCTCCTCACTGCAGGCAGGGAGAGAGAGAGACTGCTTTGCCCCTTGTGTTCCTGTGTGATGAACATCACTTGCATGGTTTCCTTTGGCTGGCTCAAGTAAGGTAGCACCAGAAAGGGCTATAGTGCCCACATGCCAAGGGGCTCATTGTTAGACAGGAAAAGGGAGGATTATTAAATGGAGCAATACAGAAACAAATGGATGTTGTTTCATTAGCAAAATAATCTCTCATCCATATCTGGTAAACAAATGAGAAATTGCTGTTGAAATAAGATGGGCAAAAAAAACCCAAAACCAAACAACCAAAAAAAGCAAGCACAAAATCCAACAGGGTTTGTTTTTAACTTTATGCAAGTGACAGTGGATGAGTGATTTATAATGCAAGTAACTGGTTAAGTAGTTCTGTAAGTGAAGCTTGAACTTTTAAAACTTTAACTTTAATTAAGTTTATTGCTAGAAGTGTACTACTTAGATGAACCAATTATTCCTGAAGAGTACTTCTGTCATATCTCTGACAGCTTAGCCTTCACCCTGAGAAGAACAAGTAGTCAGTGAGATTTGGTCATTTTTTAGCAGACAAAGTAGGGGCTGACAGATTGCAGTGTGACTTTTGAGAACAATGAAGTGCTCATCAGCCGTGTTAGCCAAATCTCTTTTCAGTTTTTCTTTCAGTGACTGCAAACCAATTAAGAAGGTTGACAGCCAGACATTTCAGATCCGCGACTCATTCTTCTGCACTTGCTCCTGCCCAGCCCTTGCACAGTCTGGCACTTGCCCCACCAGCCTGCCACAGCCCCTATCTAAGGCAGCTTTAGAAGTAAATAAAAGAAAGAGCTGCTCCTCAAAATCTCTCTGTATAAGCCTGTAGTTTTATACCCTGCCTCTAGCAGCCTCAGTTTATACAGTAGGAGATGCAGGATAAGGAGCTGAGGTCTCAGTCCTGTCGCTGAAATCTGCACTGCAATGTAACGTTCAGTCCAGCGTGGAGGTGTGTGTCACTGACAGATGTTCACGTGTCAGTGTGGTTTGATGTTCACCCCTTTGCATTACTATTTCCTATTTCTTTTCTAACTTACTCTATATGAAGCAGACACTTGAGATAAAATGCTTCAACCTTAGTTTTTTTAGGTCTTAAAATAGTTAGCTCCTAAACACAATTCTTCAAAGCAGAGGTTTGAGAATACATCAAGAAGATGGAGTGGGGAGGAAAAATTAACTAAAGGTTAGAAGTGGGGAAATATTTTTTTGTTTTACTTTTAGTCTACTGTCAATCTACAAGATGTCATTTAGTGCTAAACCATCAGTCTCGAATTCTGGACACAATTTGATAATACCTGCAGCTGGAACTTACACAGAGATCTGAGGTAAAGGCCTTCAAACACAGGGCTTGTTAATAAGAGCAGATCTTGTCCAGTGCAGCAAACATTATGCCAGTTGAACTCAAGCTTTCAGAGGCTGGAAATTAACTTTGTTGAAAGCTAACCACCCTAACACAGAAGCACTCCTAATTACAGACTGTTTTCAAAATTCAGACCTCCCTCTCTGTGTGCCTCTATTTCTACTTCAGTAAAATTGTGAATCACCGTGATGTGCCATGAGATGCTCAGGTAAACGATGCCATGCAACTGCAAAGTGTTTTATGCTTTTTTCAATAGGTAAACATCTGCTTTTTCAGGTAGAGGATCTGAACCATTATTTCTTTTCTGTCAGCAAAACAGTATTAGTTTAAAATAAACCGGAAAAGGAGGAGTTTTTATTTTAGACTAAATAGTACTTAGACTCTTGACAGTTGTCCTAATTTTTCCCTCACTTATTGTAGTGGTAAAGCAAGATTTGATTCACTGAAGTCAATGAAAAGAGACTTTTAATATCATTTTTGTTGCTTTATTGCAGGAGGTTTTTTTCTTTATTTTCAAGATAAAAGCAAGTTTTCAAGTTAGAAGAAAACTAGACATTAAACCCTCAGTGCAATGTGTCCACAATTTCAGTTTGAGTTTTGTAGACCAGACTGTAATATAAATAATTTAGCACACAGATGAGGCTGTTTTAAAAAACAAAAAAAAACCCAACAAAACAAAACAACAACAACAACAAGAAAACAACCCCAAAAGAACATAAACCTTGATTATAATTCATTTAGTTAAGTTATTTAGATGGAATTAATAACTTATATCCTGTTCTGTAGTGGTATCTAGGTTGAATATTTTTCTGTATTAAAGAGGTTTTCCAGCTTGTTTCACTGGTGAAAATTAAATAGTCGGAAAAAAGGATTCCCAAAATTCAAAGGAATCTGTAGCAAGTTGCATCCTTGTTGTGTCTCAGCATGATGTAATGAGAAAGTACTTGGAAGCAATGAATCCTGATTGTTGGGGTTTTTTTGTTGTCCTCTCCCCCAGCTTTTTTATCTGCTCTTGAGAAGCAGAGCAAGCCTTGCAAATTCTTCACAAAATTATAATTCTGTTTGCTTTTGTTTGTGGATGTCTGTGTCCAGCTGCTTCTAGAAAGCACCTGGGAAGGGTAAGCGCCTTGAACTTCAAATGGTTGGCAAATACTGACATTTCATTCTCTTACTTTGTAATTTCATTTCATAATATTTTCCACAGTGCTCGCATCAAGATGATAAGAACCTAAAATATAAGTGCCAAATTCATATAGTCCTGTTTCCTGCATGTGCTTTCAGTTCATGTGACAGTTTTCTTAGCACAGTTAATTTTGAAAACTAAAAAAGAATGTCATTTTGGAGAAGAAAAACAACAATACTGTTGTAGTCCTGTTAAGGAGCCTGGCATTTTTTAGCCATAAGGTAATTGCATAAAAACTTGGAATCTGGACATAAACTGTTGTTGAAAACTAGATCCTTAGTCAGTGTTTATTTGGTTAAATATATTTTATGGAAGTTTTGGGAATTCAGGTGCTGCTATAGAAGCCAATGGCTCAGCAAAGCTGCACATCTTCCTGTCACTTACAGGGAATTAGAGACATCGCTTCTGCTTTGGCTCGTGTCACCATCACTTATAGGGAATCTCATCATCATTTAGTCTGTCTTCAGACCTTGCATAATTGTTTTTCCTGCTTCCACCTAGCACTCCCACAAACTTCCCTGAATACCTACTCTACTATCTAATTGGGTTTGGTGTTATAAAAAATTTTTATAATGTCAAATGCTCACAACATTTTAATTTCTTCAATTCTCTGAGGTTTTCATTTTCAGTTTAACCCCTAAGCCCAGTAAGCACCTGTAACAGAATCAGGTCCTCAGGCATCTAATGTACATTGGCTCCTTACAATTTGCTGACAGGATACAAACATTCTGACTTCTTAATTGTGGATGAACTGAAAAAAAAATAGAACAACCAAACACAAAAAACCCGCAGAAGCTCTGTAAACAGTCCTTTATTCAAAAGATGTTTTAAAGTTCCGAGTAGAAGTGAGACACATTTAATCCGTGCCTTCAGGAGAAGTATTTCCTCCCCGTTCAACCATCCTTTGAGCAGAAAGTAACCCCTCCAATATGTTTGTCAGGGTTTAACCCCAGCTGACAACTCAGCCCCATGCAGCTGTTTGCTCACTGCCCCCCAGTGGGATGGGGGAGAGAACAGGAAAAGCAAAAGTGACAATCTTATGGGTTGAGATGAGGACACTTTAATTGGTAAAACAAAAGCTGTGCACACAAGCAAAGCAAAACAAGGATTTCATTTGCACCTTCCCATTGGGCAAGCAGGTGTTCAGCCACCTCCAGGAAAGCAGGGCTCCATCACACGTTGATGGTTACTTGGGAAGACAAATGCCATCACTCTGAAAGTTCCCTCCTTGTCCTGCCCTTCCTTCTTCTTCCCCCAGTTTTATAAGCTCAGCATGATGTCACATGGTATGGGATATCCCTTGGGTCAGTTGGGGTCAGCTGTCCCAGCCCTGTTCCCTCCCAACTTCTTGTGCTCCCCCAGCCTGCTCGCTGGTGGGGTGGTGTGAGAAGCAGAAAAGGCCTTGACTCTGTGCAAGCACTGCTCAGCAATCAGGAAAACATCCTTGTATTATCAACTCTGTTTTCAGCACAAATCCAGAACATAGCCTCATTACTGTGAAGAAATTTACTCTGTCCTGGGTAAAACCAGCATACTGGTAAACATTAGAAACTCAGGAATAGACTGTTCTTTTATTTTTCATTATTTGAGGAATTAATAAAAATTATAGGTTGTTTTTATACCAAGATTAGAGACAAATGACCCAGAGGATTTGATTCCTTGTGAAGCCTAGAGACTTTCAGCAAGTCAGTGAAGCAGAGAGCTTTGAAAAGCCAGTTTTGAAAACTTCTCCTTTTTTCCTGAAGTAGAACTGTGTGCCTGACTGTGGCACAAAACTTGTTGTGGTGAAATTAATTGATCTGGAAGGACTACATCCTGTTAAAAAGAGAAAGGAACCATCTTTAACTGTGATTTTTCTGCAGGTCAGCCTGCCAGCAAGTCCACTGAGGAGCAGACAGAAAGGAAAGACAGACCAGAGAGATAGAAATGATAGGATGTACCAAAAGTGAGATGAAAAAAGAGGGAGAATCAAAGAAAACACTGGAAAAACTAATTCTTCCTCTGAAAAAGCTGCTTCAGATACTGTGAACAAGGCACTGTTGATAGGAGAGGCTCAGCTCCACTGGCCAGAGAAAGAAAAGTTGAGTATAGGTAACAACTAGAGCTGAACAAATACCGAGAATATTTATCCACTTTTCAAATGGATTTGCTTTGACTGTGTTTGTGCCACCTTTTTGTTTATTCTCGATGGTTATTCTATTGAGCTTGTTGTAAACAGTGATGTAAGTTCCTTGGATATATGTATGAGCTTTGTCTTCAAAGTACTAATCATTCAGAATCTCTAGCAAAACAGAGATAAATAAACACAAGGTACTTTCCCCTCCTCAAAAAAAAAATAAAATCCTTTCTGTCTTTGGAGTGTGATGAGACACACAGAAATAGTTGTTAATTAAAATTACTGTAAAGTTTTTACAAAGAAAAATGTGCTAATGTTGCACTGTGTAGCCCATAATCTTATGAAACCCTCCTTAAGCGGTAAAGTTACAAATACAGCACATACTTTCTATAAAATACGGTTTTACTGCAAAGTATTGAGAGCTTGTTGATCTGATGTTATTGGTAAGAAACATTTGTCAAATCATGCTACAGCAAACAATGGAGAACCACTGCAAAGAGCAACCCTGAGGGGGGGAAGGAAAATGCAAAATTAATTAAAAATAAAGTGAATTAGTAGGAAATCAAGAAATATTGTGTACAGATTTTAGAAACTCAGCTAAGAAGAACAGTCAGTTCAGTTCATATTCAGTTACACTCATCTACACCTCATGACACTGACTGAATTTGACACAGCCACTCTTTGTGACACATTGATTACTACCTGTAAACCATATATGTTCAGCTACAGAGATTACTCATTGTTAATTGACATTAGGTAAGGAGGTTAATTCCTAATTATTATATTTATTGTTCCATTGCTTGCATTATCAATAAGAGAGGGCATGGACTGAAGAAGAATGTTGTTTTCCAGCTTAGCCTATTCTGGTCTTGATCATTATTTTTTATTATTAAGGGATGGGCCTTAATTGCAGTAGTCAGATCCACAATATCCATGACCTCCCCTGCAGGTCTGCAGCTGCCTTGCTCAAATTTTGGTGACACAGGTCAGATTCAGGATAAAGTATCAGCCCTTGTTTGCTGGGAACAGGGCTGACGTGTGTCACCCCTGTGTGTGCGCATCGGCACCCCTGTGTTTTCTGCCTGCACCGTCAGGCCCTGCATGGCCCTGCAGAGTCCCACATCCCAGGCTTGTGCTGCCTGTCCTTGCTGCAGGCCACTGTGTGCTTCAGGCTCTGAGGGGCCAGAGCAGGACCTCAGCCTTGGAGAAGGCTGCCAGGGCATGAAGCAGACAGCTGAGCTGACTGAAACGTGGCAGTGATGGCACGGCCCTGGTGATGCTGCCTGCTTTCTCTGTGCAAGCCTATTCTAGAGCTGGGCTTGCTACATGGCCCGTCAAGAGACAAGAGAGGTGAGGAAGATGTTAACAGGGTCAGTGGCTTTTAGTTGGGCTGTTGGCTGCGCATCTGCCTTTTCCTCCAAGGCTGAGCAGCAGGGTCTAGCTAATCTTATCTTTAGTGCTGACCACCAAAAAGCCATTTGGTCCACGCTGTTGAGAAGTCTTAAGCCAGGCAGATTTGACATTTGGTTTGTTGGTGCGGATGTTTTCATGCTGATGCTCTGATAGAAACAAGGTCAGCTGCAGCCAACTGGAAAGAAGGCAAGAGAGGAGAAATTGCTCCTGATAAGTGAACCTGCCAAGGGCCCAGGCAGGTTAAAGAGATGTCAGGGAGAGGTAGTGAGGGAACAGGGCACAAAGCTGGGAACCTGTAGCTCAGAAATGGGAATTGCTGTTGAGGAGCAGGGAGGACCAGCCCCTGACAGAGCCAGAGGGAAGCTTCTGTGGATCAGGGGAGACTGTGCAGAATCTGCTATGGCCAGGAAGTCACAACACTAGCTAAACCAAGCCCAAAATAATGAACAGAATAGAGAATAAAGATTGAAGAGGGAGAGCTATGTATTAAAAAATATTATTTATATGTTTAATTTTATTAGCATCTCACTTAGCTGATTTTTTTCTATTTAAAATGGTAGCTGACTTATTTTCTAGTATAATAAAACCTGGAGGCTTTGTTTGCTTGTTTGTTTGTTTTAAAGCCACCTGGTTGCCTTTGGGGAGCCCTAAAAGTGGTCTAGGGAGGGGACTTCAAAGCTGTGGACAGATTTCAGTCTCATCACCCAGCTGTGTTCAGCTATTCCCCAGCCCCAGCAACATGAACTTGAGCCTGGCTGAAGACCAAATTGTTACAATACAGAGAATTTCTTTCCTTGGTTGCTCTGCAACCTGCAGCAGCAGGTTTCCTGTTGTTAGATCACCCTGACACTTTGAAAAGGAATGTGGAGGCACTGAACCTTGTGACAGAGGAATTCGCAGACTGCTTGAGTAGCGAGGAAAGAGTTTCCAGAATCTGACAGAAATTCTGATTAATCCCTCATTGTCATTTTTCAGAGTACCTGGGCAAAGGGCTGTGTGTCTGCATAAACACACACTATATATATATCCTGTAAGGGAGAGCTGCTGTGACCACCCTTAGCATATTTGGCTGTCATGGGTTAGCAGTGTTTACTGTCTGTATGTAGCTAAAGCACAAGGACCCTAAATGAAATGGGAGCCCATGTGGTGGATGCTATTAACACTCACAGCAAAAATCTCTCTTGCAAACTGCCTCGGCCTCAGATGTCCAAGTTTTGGATGGATCTAGTTTTGGAAACCACAGGTCAGGCTACCTTCCCTCTTCTGGACTGGGGTTGGCTGCTGCTCCACATGCCTGCACCCCACTGACTGCTGCGGTCAGGCAGGAGGAATGTGCTTGATATTGCCCTATCTGGGCAATGATTGCTGTTGATCAGCACTTGCCCCTCCTCAGGGAAAAACAGGAAGCCCAATGGATGTGTCTGTAGGAAAAGCCAAGCTGCAGGATGAGTCAGCATTGAGCTGTGCCAATCTTAATACGAGAGACAGGAAAAAGAGAGGTGTATTTCCCTGTCAGGGCATTAAAAGTAGAGAGCCTGAATAGTTGCTACAGCGTCAGTTTGGCTCTGACTACCAGAGCTGGGAATGTAATTCTTGTTTTCAAGAAGTATTTTTTTTAATTAAACAAGTAGGTGTGCTATAGTGAGATTTTAAACTATTAGGTAGGAAACAACTCTTCTCAGAACATAAGGGAGGTTGACTAGGGATTGTATGGGTGTTTTTTCCCATGAAAGTTACTGTGTCACACAACAGAAAAGGAAAGAAAAGGTTAATTTCATTAAAATACTGACAATTTCCTTAAAGTGTATCCAACAGTTCACAAAGAAGTTCATTTAAGCTACTGCTGTTCAGTCTTCTTGTAAAAATCCACCCCTTGAGAGCCCAGAGCTGCTGTGTCTTGCTACCCAGCAGCACACAAACTTACAATCTTTTTCCCTGGACTGTTTACTTCTTTACCTACTTTATAGGTAAAGTTATAATCACTCAGGATATGTCTTAGAAAAAAAAATGACCCTGTTCTGGAAAAGTCGGAACAAAATATGATTTTTAAAATTTTTAAAAATTATTATTCCACTATGTCTGGAAGATTTTTGTAGGGGGCAGTGGTGTGGGAAAAGAACATAATCCAGGATTTGACTTGGAAGAACCAGAAAGACAGGAAGCTTGCAAGGATATCACAGAATCACAGAATCTCAGGAGTTGGAAGGGACCTCGAAAGATCATCCAGTCCAACCCCCCTGCCAGAGCAGGATCACCTAGACTAGGTCACACAGGAACGCGTCCAGGTTGGCCTTGAATGTGTCCAGAGAAGGAGACTCCACAACCTCTCTGGGCAGCCTGGTCCAGGGCTCTGTCAACCTCACAGTAAAAAGTTTTTCCTCATGTTCGCGTGGAACCTCCTATGTTCCAGCTTGCACCCATTGCCCCTTGTCCTGTCATTGGACATCAGAGAGAAGAGCTTGGCTCCTTCCTCCTGACACTCGTCCTTTACAAATTTATAAACATGAATGAGGTCACCCCTCAGTCTCCTCTTCTCCAAGCTAAAGAGACCCAGCTCCCTCAGCCCGCTCCTCATAAGGGAGATGCTCCACTCCCTCAGTCATCTCTGTGGCTCTGTGCTGGACTCTTTCAAGCAATTCCCTGTCCTTCTTGAACTGAGGGGCCCAGAATTGAACACAATATTCCAAGTACGGTCTCACCAAGGCAGAGGAAGGGGCAGGGGAAGGAGAACCTCTCTCGACCTACTAACCACCCCCCTTCTGATACACCCCAGGATGCCATTGGCCTTCTTGGCCGCAAGGGCACATTGCTGGCTCAATATCTGGAGCTCATTCCTACAGCCCAAATCTGTAAATCTTTTACAGAGCTATATATATATAAATTGACTGATGGTTAATCTTTGCAAAGATTAAGAGTAAAGGTAGTGACATGAAGCCAAGTTAGAAGGTACAGTGATTATTGTCTCCCCATAACTAATTTCAGTGAGGAATTCCAAACTGCCATACTTTACATATTTTTGGAGTTACATATCTCTCTTCCTTCTTCATACTTTCTCAGAAATTGGAAAAATACGGCTGATGAAGCCTTTCATATAAATGTAAAGAAATTCTGTTGATTTGTAAGACATAAAAGATATTTCTGTTTTCTGACCTATAAAGTATGTTCTGTGCCACTTTATTCCTGATTTACACCCACTGGATGTGTTGATTTGACTTCCCTGACCTAAGCAGATCCTTCAGGCATGCAGCATATTGAAGTGGGTCAGTAGAGCTGGCCAAGGCAGCGTGTTTCCAGTTCACAGGAGCTGTTAGTATAAAAACTTACCTTTGTTTTGCATCAGATTGAAACTAGGTTAAAAGCAAAAAATATCTCATGAGTTAGAAATTTAAGAGAGAGGAACTCCTCTTTCTAAGATATGAAGTGATTCCAAGATTAAATTGTCCAGATGGCATTGGCATTGGCAGGTGCTGCTGCTGGAAATGTAGCCTGGCTACTTGAGCAATTTTCTATGCATCACTGTTACTGATACGGCAAGATCTAGAGCATACAGTCATTCATTCCTGCTTCCTATCTGCTGCACAAAGTTAATGGATGGCAAACTGTATATCCATCTCCTAAATTTTGTTGAAATCACTTGTTGGAGAAGCCTTGCCCACCACTGATGTAAGCTCATGTGAGCCCATTGACCCTGGAGGCTGGAGGCACAGCCTTGCATGACTGAACTGGCAGGGAGCCAGGTAGATCTAGGGCTCTGTTGAGGGAATTCTGCTGGGAATTCTGGCCCCACAGAAATTTCTCATCACGACTCGGAGGCTTCTGCTGAACGTTTCCAGGCATTGGATGGGGGCATTCAGTAAAACAGCACATTTCAGAATTCATAGTCCTGATCCTGTACCTTGTCTTACACTTAGTGACTTCTGTGAGGAATCACCATGGCACCGTGGCTTCTATCCTTTCTTTCATCACAGTCAGCTCCGGAGGGAATGTGAATATTCCCCCAGACTGCAGTATAACTGAACAGATTTGTTATTTATTAGGTGCCACTGTGTACTGAGAATGTCTGTCAGCTTCAAAGGATGACATGGATAGGCTTTAAATGAACAATTGTTGAAGACCTGGAATGCACACACAGGCAAAACAACCCTCTTAAAACATCTTACATTCCTAAGTATGGGCTCAGAATTACCTCTGATAACAAAATAATAGCATCTTTCTGCAGTTTTTATATATCCTCTTAGGTACAATCAAGAAGAGTTCTGAATCTTTCCACAAAAATGGCATGGCCCTACAATATTAATTTACAGCTTGCTTTGAACCTGAAAAAAGTAATTACTTCAGAATAAGGGAGAAGAGGATGGGTGCTAGCCAAACCTCATGATTAGTGCTCCCTTATCTTTCAGGCTGTTAAGAGTTCAATACTGATTCAAATTCAAATGAGGCAAATTGGAAGAGCCTTAAAATCTGATTCAGTGCAACTCTAGACCTAATCTCTGAACTTAATCTATTCTAAAAGAAAATATTAATGCGTAGGCAATTACTGATTAATACTTTTCTGTATTTTTTCTGTATCTTTTTAATAAACATTACAGGATTAAAAAGGAGATTTATAGTGTGATTTCACCTCTGAATTTTAGTCTTTAATCATCAAAATATGTTTTCCTTGACATACATTTTAGTTGAAATACATGTTTTCCCTCACTGCTGTTTAAATAACATCAATACGAATAGGCTTTCTTGTTATGGGACTGCGCTTGTATCCCACATGAAACAGTTTTCTTGAATGAAAAAACATTTGCAGCATAGCACATGAAGTCTTATCTTGCCTGTCTCATGACACATTAAGGGAATTTCTTCCAAACTCAGTGAAATTTCCTGTAAGATAATAAGTTACAAACACTTTGTTTATCTAAGTTAAGGCAGACACTTGCTAATTTATGCAGTTTAATTCTGTGCACATAGGAGAATTTACATCTGGTCAGTTTTCATCTCAGGAGCATTAGCCTTTTAAAAAATAACTTCTCAGGTGATTTTTTCCTGCCACTCTATTACTCCTTCAGGGAATCGCTGTGATAACACTGAAAAGATAATCTATGAAAATATATTCTTGTCAAGCAGAATTTACTTGTCAAAGTGGAGCTGCCTTTCTTTAAAGTGACAGCAGCAGGTCTTGCTGTGGCTACAAGGCAGAGCAGTCTTGACAGTGGCAGTGTGAACAGTGGGACAATGCTGATGTAGAAGCTGGTGTCTCATCATTGCATCTGTATTTTGGACTATTCTTAAGACTTGTTATTAACAACATACCTACCTTAATTTTCTACGATTAATTTCAATCAGTATTCAAATAAGCACGTGTGGATATGGGCATGAAGACAGGAGCAGAGACCGTCTCCACCCACTGCTACCCCACTCCAGGGAAGTCATGTGGCTGCAGCCTCCTCTCATTGCTGCAGTTTCACCCTGAAATTTAAACTTCATTAACAGAAAAATCCTTTGACCAGGATGAATGGGGCTGGTGATGTGACATATGTGCTAGCACCTTACTCTCTCCCTCGAGCAGCAGCTTGCTCCATGAACCTGGCCTGTTTCACTGGGACTGCTTGAGTGTGGTCATTTTACAGGCCTGCATCTACTACCAGCAAGGCACTCAGCCTCCTGGCAGCACAGCAGATGCGCTGCCAAGACAGGCTTGTACAATATTTACTAGGTGTTGACAGAGTTCCCACTGAATAAGTAAACAGAGGATTAAGTTCAGCCGGCTCCTAGACTTCACAAGCCCATATTATTGCAAATTGAGTTTGTTTCCTGCAGCATGAGTTGTTAGGAGTACTTGTGTGGTTTGTTTTGCTGGTAGTTGTCATAGAAGTTTTTTTCTGAGAGAGTCTAGATTACAGAGAATCCCTGAGTAAATATATCTATGTGTTTATTCTCCAAAACTAGTGAAAGATTAGGAAGTCTTGATTAAGATAAACCTGGCTTTGATTTGGCTATGGAATATTCTCTGGACCTTATAAACATAAATGACTGCCACAATTTTACTGTTGATGATAACCTGGTCACTGAAAGAGGCAAAGGATGACTGAAAACTGAAGGAAGGAACAAAGAAAATGGGACTGACGACTAGTTAAAATATAAGCCTGTCAATAAGAAGGATTTGGATAAGCTCATTTAGCAGTTTGGTATATTTTATAAAGACAACAAGTACATAAGAATATTGACAGATCAGATACACTTCCAAACACAAAAGTATTACTACATCCAACCTTTACACTTAGATAACCATTATAAGATGGACTTTTATTTTGTGCATTTTTATGTGTTTTTGCATGTAGATTTTTATCCAAAACAGATACTGACTTGAAGAATAAAATATTAATGGAAAGTTTTGGGCCAAGGCAGGAGAAAATCTAATAAAGAATTCAAAAAATCTGTACCAAGAGAAGAAAATGCAATTATACTCTTATGGCTTAATGTGGAGAGCATATACTTAACATAAAGAATCTTGATCAATAAAATACCCCTTAAAAAAAAAGCACTTATTTTTCCACAAGGTTCAACATGATAGATAAATGTAAGGGCTTTTAAAGTGTATTAATAAAATGGAAAGAAAAAATGTCTTTATGTTTTTTTCTAAAAGGAAGGAAATTGTTAAAGTTATCTGTGACTATAAAAAGAAAAAAATATTAAGAATGATTAGTTTAGAATAATTACTCCTCTGAGGAATTTCATATAATGACATTGATCTGTTAAAAGTTCCTACATATTTTTGATAAACTATTTTTATTTAGTTTTGTGTCTAAATTTAGTACTCTCCTTTGCAATGATATATCTTCTGTGGCTTCCAAGGAAGCGGAATTTAACCTTTGTTCTGAGTATAACTCAAAGGTAATAGTTAAGGGTTTTGGCTGATTAACATCTTTCCTCAACAACAACATAAACATCTTAGACAAAAGCCAGCGTGTAGCATGTCATCAACACACAAACAACATCAATTGCAAAAAGTGTAATTATACCACTTCTAATTAGCTGTCATCACCTGAAATAATTAAACAACAAAAAGCTCCTAAGCTAGCAAACAATTGATGAAATTATTTAAATATTTTCCCTTTTCATATTGCTTCTCAACAGACATCACCATGGCTCTATTGACTCAAATTTTATTTGATAGGAGACCATGTAAAATAGTTTGCTGTCATGAAGGAAAGCCCCCTGCAAACAGACACATTTCATAGTGTCATTCTCGGCAGATATTTTTCCCTGCTGCTTTTGCATTCCGTATGAGACTAAACATAGAATGGTTTGGATTAGAAGGAACCTTTAAAGATAATCTAGTCCACTCCCCCAACTGTGGGCAGGGACCTCTTTCACTAGATCAGGTTGCTCAAAGCCCTGTCCAATCTGACCTTGAACACACAGTCTCCCAAAAATGAAAACTTTGATCTGGAATTCACGTCATGCAATTAATTTTAAAGCAAAATTCCTCCTCCAAAATTATAAAAATCATAAGCATAGTATGGCGCTTAATCAGGTGGCATCTGAGGAGTATTATTAGTGCTTCATGAAATGAAGAGGCTTACAAACCTATATTTACTCTAGCACAGTCTCTATCACCTTATTATATGAGGAATGTACCTATTCCAGTGGGAAGAAGTCTGAAAAGTCTGTGCTAAGAACTCCAGGAGAGGATTAGACCATGGTGCAGATCTGCCCATATAGCCACTCTTGTGTGCACAGGGACTTCCCCAGGCTTCAGGAATGGCTCTTTTGGTGAAACAACTTGTCCATGCAGATCCACTACAGGTTAAAAGTTTTGGTGCACACAGCAGTCCTGGATTCACGCAGCACCAATGATGTGGCCATCATTCAACAAGGGCAAACATGGAGACCATATTTTAGGGAGTAAAAAAGTTGTTAAATGTTGAATTATGCCTATAAATTATTAAAGGTTGGTGTTCTGGTTTTGTGCCAAAGTCACGTGACAGAAGCCCAGAGTACGTGTCTCTTAAAGAACGATATTATTGCCTGTTCAGTCAGTGAGCAGGAAGATGGAAAGTTTTTGAAGGCTTGGGTTGTTTTCGTCACGCACTGGTAATCAGCAAAGGAAATTTGCCAGAATTTAGGAGCACAAGTATTATAGAATCATAGAATAGTTTGGGTTGCAAGGGGTCTTTAAAGGTCATCTAATTCAATTCCCCCCTGCGATGGGCAGGGACATCTTCAACTAGCATCAGTTGCCCAAAGGCAGAATGGCTGTTGTCCTTAAAAGAAGCACATTGAACAACCACATACATGTGGCTGAGACAGTGAAGCCTCTGGAATGAGGCTGGAGCAAAACATAGGACAAAGTGGAAGCATGGCAGCTCCTTCATCAAGAGGACCATACTGAGCTTTACAGAGAGGTCCTGGCCAAGTAAGTAACTTACACTATGAAGGCTGAGTGGCAGGTTCCCCAGGCAGGTTTCCAGGATGGGTTTCGGTATGTGGAATCAGACTCACCTGGTTAATGTCATGCTCCATCCAAGTAACATTCCCAGCAAAACTTATTTACTGTAGGGACAATATTGCATTGATGAGGTGAAATTGCTTCCAGTTCTGAAGTTATCTTGTTTACAGCTATTTCAGAGAGGAAGAGAAGTGTTATCAAGAAATTGATTGTGAGAAGCAGATTAATGTAGAGTGAGACTTACTATAATGAGTCTCAAGTAACTTTGCCTTTTCGAGGTTTCAGAGTGTGCTTCAGATAGGAGAGAGCAATTTCTGGGCTTTTTATACTTTATACCTTTGAAATCTCATTATTCATTTGCATTTTACATTTCCACAGCCAGTTTGTAAGTGTAGTGTACAAGTAAATTGCATCTTGGAAGTACTACTTTGTATCACTGGCTAGTGATTTCAATGGGAAGACCCACAGGAATAAAGTCTAGCCTGAATGAATAATGAGTATAGTGGAGGAACTCTGTGCTATCTGGTGTCATTAAAAGAGAGTATTCTGCTTCAGAAAGACAAAAGATACATAGTAATTGCTGTAGCATATGAACTGATTCAAAGAAAAAGGCTGTAAGTACAGGTCATCTTGAAAAATCATGGCATTAATGTCCTTCAGGCACAGTGTGTTTCTATTCAAAACTAAAAGGAGTGATATAATGTGCTTACAACAAATAATGAACTTTTTATTCTTTAATTTTTTTTAAGTTATTGGGTTTTGTTTCTTTTCAGTTTGATTGCTTTATTCAGTAAGAAATCTGAAAAAGTATTCAACATGTCAGATTCGTCCATTCAGGCATACATCATCAATGTGGGTACGAAATGTTTGTCCTTCTTTCATCACATGCTGAAAATAAATTTCATTTGGTTTCTGTGAACTGCTTCTCCAAAAGTTGTCAATAATCTCTTCCAAGCAGCACTTTCCCAGCAGTTCTGTAGTTTAGAAACAAAAATGCAAGGAAAATTCGAAAGAAAAATTGTTTCATATGGATTTTTTTTAACTTCCACTCTTTAGCAAATCAGGCCAAGATCATAGGAATACAACATCCAAATTTCAGAAGCTTCCATCAGTCTGGAGATAAAGCTCACATGTTGTTCAGAGTCTTGAATCGCATGCTATTAAAATTCCAGAAAGGTACCTTTTTTCTGATTGCTCTGCATGTCAGTTTACCTCCTTTTCCATACATATCTCATTGTCCCTGATAGCATTCTGCTAATCTTAGAAGAGACTGTTCCTTAGGGGACAGTTTAAAAAAGAAGACCAACAGAAAAATGAAAAAACAATGTTTAAAATGCATCAAATCATTTCCATAAAGATTTACTAACTTAGAGACTTTTTAGAGCATTTAAAGTTGTTTGAGCAGTTGTCTGTCATCATGTTGGCTGTGTACTTAGAAACAGGAGCACTTCAGAATGGGATTTCATCTGACACTCTTAGGTGCTAAATCTTAGATATGTTATTACATTTCCCAACATCTGTTGCTTTGATACCCTTGTGGTTTTTAGAGAAGCAAATCTTGATCAAGGCCCAGGACTTTCATATAGTTGTTTCTCTTCACTACTGATGCAGTGGGAAACACCATGTCCCTGGCAGGACACACCTGTGGCTACACACCCAATTCCACCACTGATCCTTGGTGTAATTCTGACTCCTCACTTCCCTGTTTTGACATCTGTAACAGGTGAGGAGGGGAGGGAGAAAGAGAGGAAGAAGGTGAGATTCATTCTCTTCAAATGCATTTTCTGGAGATGTAGATTGAATTTTCGGTCCCAAAAGCTGTTACACTTTTGAGGAAAACTAATGAGCAGTAAAAATGCAGAACAGTGAAGCAGAATTTCCTGGGCTGGTTAAAAGCCTTGCAGAACAGAACAAGTTAGATTTAGATTAGACATCAGGAAGAAATTATTTATTATCATGGTGTTGAAACACTGGAACAGGTTGCCCGGTGAGGTGGTGGAGGCCCCATCCCTGGAGACATTCAAAGTCAAGCTTGATGGGGCTCTGAGCAACCAGATCAGATAAGATGTCCCTTTTTACTGCACGGAGGTGGACTAGATGGCCTTTAAAGGTCCCTTCCAACCCAACACACTCTATGTTTCTATGATTTTATGAGTCTGTGATAATATGCAACGTCTTGGGGAATTAGTGCTTGTGATTTAATTTTCATGCTTTCTGTTTAGCAAAAATTTGTTCTCAATGGCATCTTTCAAAAGGTGGCAATCAATGTTGGGTTCATACTGAAGATATTTAATTTTCCTCCATCAATAAAGAAACTCCTTGATCCCAGCCACTGATAAATTAATGCATAAATAAAATTGGAGATGTTTCCCACTTTTTGCAATGATGAAGAGGGAGTGAAAGGTAATTATTTGATAATAATAATGACATTTATAATTATTATGCAGTCTTGTTTCTTGATGGGTACATGCTACACATCCTGTTTGCTTAAACCCTAAGACCCAGGGAAAAGAGATTTGTTTCTTTGCTCAGTTCTCAGTCTCTCACAGCTATTCTTAACTTCAGATAACTTAAGCGTTCATATTTTTTTCCAAAATAGTCAAAGGAACACATCTGTCCTAGGACAGACTTCTGAAAGTTAGACATCTTGCTCCAATTCATTTGCCTTGGATTTTTTTGTAGTCAGTGAAGAGAAACAGTCATCTTTAGAGTGTAATTCACCTCAGTCTGGTATAAGCACCTCAGTTCAGCA
>NW_010182021.1:35089-81955 GCF_000695765.1 Mesitornis unicolor
GTACTTACATCTCTCTGCAGATGGTAAAAAAAGGTTACAGCAATCAGTTTAGGTATGGATGTGTAAAATCAGAAGTGAATTGCACCAAAGCACTTACTCAGGCCACTTCTAGAGCTTTCTTCTTTGCCCAGTAAATGTTTTATAACACAGTAACTTAGAATTCAAGCTCTCAAGTTCTTCTTATACAAAAAACTTAACTTTGTTGGTAATGCCTCTCAGTATTGTTATCAAAAAGTATAATCTTGAGAATCATTAATAAAGTTTTGTAATAGTATAAATCCCTCAAGAATCTTTTATAACATTTATAACATCCCTTTGCCCTGGTTGTTCTCCCACTGATGTCTTTCCTTTGGGCAGTTTCCTTACCCATCTTACAGCTCTTGTAGTAATATATAGTCTTTCTGTTACAGTAATCAGTCATGTACTGTATATCATACTTTGTTGCTACATTAGATGTGCAGTTCTGAAATGTTGCTTATCTCATACTGTAAAGGTATCCTGCTAATCCCACATGATCAACCTTTGACAAGGAAATACGGATTTATTTTTTCTTCTCTGAATTCGTAAGGATCCTACCCTGCTGAATAGTATACTAAAATTCTGTATATTTTTGAAATTGCACTTAACTGAAGTGTTCCTCTTAGGTTTTTACAGTACTATTACCATTGTATCTGTGATGGTCAAAAGATAAATGCATAGAAACATAGAATGGTTTGGGTTGGAAGAGACCTTAAAGATCATCCAGCCCAACCTCCCTGCCATGGGCAGGGACACCTCCCACTAGACCAGGCTGCTCAAAGCCCCATCCAACCTGGCCTTGAACACTCCCAGGGAAGTAGCATCCACAGCTTCACTGGGCAACCTGTGCCAGTGTCTTATGACTCTCAGAGTAAAGAATTTATTTCTAATATCTAATCTAAAGCTACTCTCTTTCAGTATGAAATTGTTACCGCTTGTATTGTCACTACACTCCCTCAGAAAGAGTCCCTCTCCAGCTTTCTTGTAGGCTCCCCTCGGTTACTGTAAGGCTGTTATAAGGTCTGTCCAGAGCCTTCTTTTCTCCAGGCTGAACAGCCCCAACTCTCTCAGCCGGTCCTCATGGAGGAGGTGCTCCAGCCCTCTGATCACATTCATGGCCATCCTCTGGACTCACTCCAACAGGTCCATGTCCTTCTTATGTTGGAGACTCCAGAGCTGGATCTAGTACTCCAGGTGAGGTCTCATGAGAGCAGAGTAGAAGGGGGAAAATCACCTCCCTCAGCCTGCTGTTCACTCTTCTTTTGATGCAACCCAGGATACGGTTGGCTTTCTGGGCTTCAAGTGCGCATTGCTGGCTCATTCCAAGTCTTTCTCCTCAGGGCTGTTCTCAATCCATTCCCTGCCCAGCCTGTATTTGTGCTTGGGATTGCCTCAGTCCAGGTCCAGGACCTTGCACTTGGCCTTGTTGAACTTCATGAGGTTTGCACAGTAAGGTAGAGTGGTAATGTAATTTATAAGGCCATTGACAAGGTGTGGTGGATTGACTCAGTTCAAAAGCTAAGCGCCACCCAGCTACTCATTTGCATTGTCCCCAGTGAGACAGGGGAGAGAATAAGAAGAGCAAAAGTGAGAAATCCCGTGGGTCAAGACAGCTTAATAAGTGAAGGAAAGTGGAAGAAAGAACTAAAATAAAACAATTAATGCAAAGGCAATCACTGGCCACCTCCCACAAGTAGACTGATGTCCAGCCAGCCTCCAAGTAATACCTCCCTTCACAAAACACCTCTGCCCCTCAGTTTTTATTGCTGAGAATTATTTATATGTCATAAAATATCCCTTTGGTCAGTTTGTGTCAGCTGCATTTGTGTGTTCCCTCCCAAATTCTTGCACACTCCTAACCTGTTCTATGGGAGGGCAGTGGGAATAAGGTCTTGATACTGTGCAAGGGCTGCTCAGCAATTACCAAAACACTAGTGTGTTATCCATGCTTTTATGTGCGATTCCAACAATCACAAGATCCAAAACAGCACCATATGGGCTGTTATGAACAAAATCCATCTATCCCAAGTAGAGTCAATGCAACCTTCACCCCTTGTTCCATATAATTTGTGTCATGTTCAGGTCTTACACTATCCAGTACATCTGCATTAATCACCACCCTCTTTCCTGTCACATGATTTATATATATACACATATATAATTCCCTTAGTCTATGGGCCGTCCTTGTAAAATATGCATAAAATGTCTACTGAGATCATTTAATCTATGACTTGGGCTTCATGTGTTATGGTGGTCGCTCAGGAAAGGAAAGATGGTGTGTTGTGTTGAATTATTGGCTCAGACTGGGTTACTGCTGTACTTGTCTGGCTTCTTGTAAGGCTCATTCTCTGTTGGTTCACATAGTACTTGATGTAGTATTTGATATAGTATTGCCTGTTATATGCAGCTCAAATCATATATTATTTTCCCCCAAGGTTTAATCTCCTTGGAGCACACACCAGATTTCACCATTCTTCTGCATTACCAAGTGTATTCATGTCTTTGAGCAAAATGCCCTATAGGCCTAGCTACAAAACCCTAGAGGTGAACCTCGTGCGTCTCTCTGTGCTTTTTGTCAGAGGCTCCAGCTGAGATCATGCTCCCTGGCAGCAGCATAGAGAACATTTCTCACATCTTGTCCTGTCTGGGCTGGCCCATGTGATATTGCATGAACTATCTGCCATTTGATCACTCAGAAGCTGTCTGTATGCATTCTCCAGAATCCCATAATGCCTAGGAAAGTTTGGGTTTCTTTTTTGGTGGTGGGCATGTGACTGCTACTTTCTTAAATGTATCTGTTGGAATGCGACAATGGTCATCTTGCCATTTTATTCAAGATGGATCTCACGCACGTCCTTTGACCTTGTTTTGTTTTATGGCAAAATCAGCCTTCAGAAGAATCTGGATTATTCTTTTGCCTTTCTCTAACACTTCCTCTGCTGTGTTGCCCCACACAATGATGAGTTTCTGAGCACACAAGCCCTTCTTCAAGTACAAAACAGAAATAGTAGTCCTCAGCCAAGTTGCAAATACAGTGATCTAGACAAAGCTTCAGCATAAAAGGCTCATCCGACAGGTGTTCCTGAGGTCTGGAAAGATGAACCACAAAACCCAATTCAGCTTCTGAGAAAACACACAGGATGCTAGGGAGTGAAGGATCAGTACTGACTCAGATCTGTTAAGAGTGACTGGTAAAATAAGAAATATTCTTTCACACTACAAACTTCACCTCTTCTCTGTTTTTTTGCTGTTGCAAACATATCCTTATTTTTCAAACTGAATTTATCATTTCCTCCCTCTTAATCATGCAGGAATACCTCAAATCACATTATAACTCCTTTCCTCTTCACATGCAGAGTTGTACATTTAAGGTCCTTGTAAGCAGCTTTCCATGCCCTTTCCTGATTCCTGCCAATAAGGAAAGTTTTTTGCCAAATTCTGTTGTCTCTTAGAAAGCCCTCAGTCTTCCTCCAGTAAACTCATTCTACTACAGACTCGTTATCTAGCTGAGTATCTATCTGTTGATCCATTCTCAGGTTACCTGCATTCTCAGTCAACCTGCAGTTGACTGCTCCAGAAACATCTCAGCATGAGTTTGGAAGAAAACCTCTTCCTTTCTCCTTTCAGCTCCTAGTTTTGCCCTGGCCATCTCTAGTGGCTGAATGCAGGTCTCAGACCAGGGATCTGCAGACAGTTTTGAGAATTTCAGTGCTAATTCTACAGGCCAATTTCTACTGCCTCATCAGCAATAATTCACTTGGATTAGTATTGGAAGTCTCTTCCCTTTTTCTCCTTTGTTCTGAAATGTGTACTCCTATCCCCACATGGCATTTTGCTATAGCCAGGATGGTCTGAGAATGCTGAAAAAATAGTCTTTATGGTTGAGTATCAGCTAGAAGGTATTACCTTTGTCCTGCCCATTGCTAGTTTATGAGTCAAGCCACTAATGATAATATTGGCTAGAAATTAATCAGAATAGACCCCTTAAGGGCCCCATTTGAAATGTCATTGAAGTGTGAATGCTCTTCAAGAACCACTTTTTTTACCAGTTGTGCACCCAAAAGTAATTTCCCCTAGAGCATTTATTCTGTGCTTACTTCTAAATTGCTCTTAGTCAATCTAAAAAGTGTATCCTAATCAACTAAATTGCATATATTTTATATCTTTGATCACTAAGCTTGTTGCCCCTAATAAAAGAAGAAAATTAGATTGCATTCATGTGACACATTTAATTTCCATGTATGCCTGACCAATTTTCTAGGAACTTGTGATCCTTCACAGTTTTTCAAATATATGGCATATCAGAATATATTCAAATATATTCTAAAATAGGTCTCAGATTACTGCATGCATTCTCACCCATGAATTATGGGTGATTTTCATCTGGAAGTGTTGACTTGAATACATATATTAAATCTAAATATTCAGCACTCCCACCAGCACCGTGCCCATAGTGCATTTTCTTTTCCATGTCAAAATTAATTTAATTAGAGAATTGTCTGTCATTTAACTTTGTGAAGACTCAGGCAAAGACAGTGTTGAATACTCCAGCACTCTTCTGTTTACTAAATCCCTCTACTGTCCTCTGTTTCCTTCTTAGTTCTGACACTTTAACAGAAATTTTCTTTGACATCTCCGACTGAGAAATATTTCTGTCATGGTTTAAACCCAGTAGGCAACTGAGTTCCACATGATCACTTGGTCCCTCTTCCCTGGTGGGATTAGGAGAAGAAAGTACAGCAAAGAGCTCATGGGTAAAGACAAAGGACGGGGAGGGATCACTCACCATTTATAGTTACGGGCAAAAACCAGACTCAACTTGAGGAAAACCAAACCAATTTGATTTCTTACCAGTAAAATCGGGGTAGAATAATGAAATACAGCCAGATCTTAAAGTTAAACACCTTCCCCCACCTCTCTCTTCTTTAGGTGCAGCCGTCTTCCTATGTGGTTCTCTGCCCCACCACTATATCTCCACAGGCTGCTTACATGTCAACATGCCATCTCACCACGGCCTGCAGTGAAACCTCTGCTCCTGTGCGCCTCCTCCTCCTCCTCCTTTCTTCACTGATCTTGGTGTTCACACAATCATTCTTCTCACATTCCACTTCTCTCTCCACTGCTGGTTTCTTGTACAGGTTCTTGAAGAGTTCTCAGCTCATTGGACTGGAGTTGCAGCAAGGCCTAAGCTTGAGCGTGGGCTGGGGCTGGACTGGACAGGTCGGGCTAGGGCCATGCTGTCCACACCGGGGTGGAGGGACTGGGCCATGTGCTGCACCCCTCTTAAATACATAATTCACAGAGGAGCTGATTGGCTTGGCCTCAGTCAGAGGCGGGTCCAAAATTGGAGCCAAGGAAGCTCTAGCACCTACTTGCAGGAGCTATCTCCATAGCCCCTCCCCTAATACAAAAAAACAAACAGACCCTTACAGAAACCCAGTCCAATATCACATCACAGTCTTCCTGGATTTATTCGTCTATATTTTTTCTTATTCGTTTATAGCAGTCCTCAGGCTAATTTTTCCAGATCTCATACAATTCCTTTTACATTTTTGGATATTTGACGCTTTCCTGTGTCTCTCTGCTCACTGTCTCTGAACTCTTTAAACCAGGTTTGTCATTATGTATTTAGAGTACCCCTTTCAGAAACTACCAGTTCACTCAAACTTCTTTATCCTTTACATTATCCGCTCAGGAGACCTCGGTTTCAGCTCCCTAGGTTGTGTCAAAGCTGTTTTCCTAATTATTTCTGTGCAGTAGCAAAGGCTGTTATTTCATCATTACTTTCATCTCCAAATTATTTTTCATCTTTGGGTTTTCAATCAATCCCATCCTGTCAGCTAGATTTGAGATACTGCTTTCCTAGTAAAACTGAATTCCCGCCTTCTTGAAACTAAAAGTTTGTCCACAGCACTGGCAATCTGATCATTTGGTTTGTCTGTACTCTGACAGAAGAGATCCTTATAATCAAAAAGTTAGTAAAAATCTACCTTATCACCTGGCCTTCGGATGTTTCTGATAGTAGCTCAAAGATGCCTTCATCTGCCTCCTCTTTCAATTTTCTGCTTCATGTAAGATCCTGAGCATGAAACATTGTGTTCTTTCCCCTTTTGACTTCACTCACAGATAGCATACAAGCCTCTTTCCTACATTTTTCTCTTCTTTATTTGATGTTATTGTGTTGTATTACAAAGACTATACCAAGTTTTCTTTTATTGAAAACAGGAAAATTCAGGCAAAAGGATTTATTTACTTTTTACGTTTGTCTCAAAAACTCTCCTACTCTTAGCCTTCCTCAAATCTTTATATGATGTCCATAGAACATTTTATCTCCTTTCTGCATGAGAGGAGAAAATGAATTATCGTACAACTCTCTGCCAGGCAAGAGAGAAAAAAACCCCTGGTTTTCCCATGTATTTCAAATTCTAGATAGATAGAATCAATAGAGACACTAAGGCTGGAAGGGTCTTCTGCAGGTCATCTAGTCCAACCTTTTGCTCAAAGCCGAGCAATGGGTGCAAGCTGGAGCATAGAAGGTTCAACCTGAACATAAGGAAAAAACTTTTTTACTGTAAGGGTGACAGAGCACTGGAACAGGCTGCCCAGAGAGGTTGTGGAGGTTCCTTCTCTGGAGACATTCAGACCAGCCTGGACGAGTTCCTGTGTGATCTAGTCTAGGTGATCCTGCTCTGGCGGGGGGGTTGGACTGGATGATCTTTCGAGGTCCCTTCCAACTCCTAATATTCTGTGATTCTGTGATTCTGAGGACCTTGTCCTATCAAGTTTTGAATGTCTTCACAGATGGAGACGAATTTTTAATTCTGTTCAGTAAAATGATCTTGCATGTTTTCACATAATGCCATGATAGGTTATGAACTTATATTTTTTGTATATTAGATGTTTTGATTTCCTACTGAAGCCAGCAGTGACTGAGAAAGCACCTGAAATTTTTGGTTACATAAGCTTGTTATGAGGAAGGGCAGGGAGAGAAAGTCATGAAGGGGCTGACATCTAGCCTTGGTTTATGATGAACACTTATCTTATCAACCTACTGTTAATAAACTCACTAAAACAATAAAGAGCAAGATTTAATTTTAACTTGGTTTACTGGCCTGCCTTACCAATGACTAAAGGTGATAGCTTGGAAAAATATTAATCAGACTCAGCTATTTAAAGTCAGACCTATTTTTTTTGACAGTTTCCTCAGGAAAGTTCATCTGCCAGCTATCAACCATGAAGATTCTTAGCTACCTCCTGGCTTACCGAAGGTTCCTGCTCATTGTCCTCACCCCACTTCTTTTACTTCCACTTCCACTTATCATCAAAACCAAAGTAAGTAACATACTTTCAGAGGCAACTCTTTTGCACCTGTATGTCAAGCCTGAGATTCCCAGACCTTCTTAGGATCATAGAATCATAGAATGTTTTGAATTGGAAGGGACCTTGAATGACTTCATGTTTGCACTGTAGACTTTTTATTTTGGTCGTAGTATTTGCATAGAAATGTAGAAAAGACAACAGCTTTAATGTATGAATCTGTTCTGATTACATGAAGTTCTGAATTGTATATTTGTTTTCTTGTTCAGGAAATGTTTTTCTCATTTAACATCATCTAGACTACCTTGAAAATCCTATCCTTACTATTACATATAGGCCATTTTTAAACCGCTCTATGATTTAAAATGGAGATGAATTGTCAGGAAGACAGCTGCAATTACCTTTTTATTTCATGATGGACTTTGTTAAGTTCATCATATATTGTGTTGTCTGATAGTAAATGACTGAAATCAATGATGTGAGAAATTCTCTCTGGTTCCTAAATAGAGCACAGGTTATGACAGGACATCTTCGTTTTATTTTCCTTGAAATAAATTCTGTTGACATTCAATAACTCATGTGTCAACTCTAGGCTGATGAAACAGCTATCTAAAAATTTTATTAGTGACTGTACTTGGGAGACCTCTGATGTTAGCAGAATGAAATTGAATTCTCCTGTGATGTATTTTTACTCATGCATTATACGTATCATGCGTAACAATACATGGAAGTCCAGTGTAAAAGTCCATGAATCACAGATAGATAGTGGTTACAGAGCAACAAGCTTCATACTGTTTCACATCACAATATTCCCAGTATTTCAGTTTCCTCTGTGAGAGGAAATTCTTGAGAAATTCTTAATGCAGTAGAACTTAAGTGAGATGAACACTTACTAGGTGATAAATTAATTGATACATCGAATTATTTCATACCTAACACAAGCTTCCCCTAAAAAATAAATACTAGCCATAGCTGACTAACTTAGATTCAAAACTGTTGGCTTTCAGTCAGTGGTTCTCAGAGCCATTCCATTAATGGCCACTCAGAGCCATATTCCTTTCCCAACACAAACCACCTCTGCTGCTGTTGAGTAGTTTAATGCACTAATCAGTGGCATTAAAAGATCTAAACCATTTACCTCAATAGCAGAAATATAAATCAGAACTACACAAAAGAGTTTGTTAGGATTCTGAAAGAAACTAGGCTCACTTCATCTCATTGTATTTGGCTGTGGCTGCATTTTATGGGCAGCATTGAAGTCAATTCTCCTGAAAAAAACTCCTGTTTTCCAGGAGTTTAAACAAAAGACACTGACTAAAATTACAAGTCTTAAAAACAATAACCATATTTCTTGTCAGTCTTGCACAATGTTTTTCATATTAGATTATTTCCTTGCCTTACTGATGCTGATGATAATACTTCATGGATTATAGGAGAGACAAAATTTGACCTATTGTTGACTGTGAGTCCTCCTAGAGGTTTGAAGGTTTGCTTGCTGATGCAGAATGTTTGTAATTTGTGTTAATACATGATCTGATAATGCTCCAGAATGAGCTATATGATTAATTGTGCTTGAAGGAAAAGGCAGCTGACTTTTTTCCCACCTTTCATAAGTGGTGGAATTTAAGTAATTTTATTATATCTTAGAAAAAAATATTTAAAACTACTTTACAGACTATGTTTAACATCTTAACAGGATTATCAATTGTCCTTTGATTCATGCTTGTTCCAGATGGGGGAAAATCTCTCTATTGTCATAGCTGGGCTTTTTGCAATTGCAATTTTTCTCCTGGATGCTCCACTCGTATTTTTTTGTGCCTTTTGTATTCTAGGAAGCAGAATGTGCATACACATTGTTTGTAGTTGCCATCTTTTGGCTCACAGAAGCTTTGCCACTGGCTGTTTCAGCTTTGCTCCCTGCCTTTATGTTCCCATTGTTTGGTATAATGGAATCCAAGGAGGTAAATTTTTTTTCCCTTCTCTATCATATTATGGATTTCAATGATAAAATCTCCAAAAAAAGAACCATATAATGTTGAAACCTGGTAGCCTAATCCATGGATTCACTGAGTGCCAATCATGGTAGGTTTGCCTCAAGTCTTGCTTATGTGCTTTGTCCTCAGGACTTGATCATATTTCATTAATATTTTTTTCTAGATTTTGATTCAGTACTTAAATGCCAGTTGATGGGAAAATGCTAGATAGATATAAAATATCCCTAATGTTACAGAAGCGAGATGACACACTAAAGACCCAATGTGCAAAATGCGAGTTATATATCTTCATGTCAAAGAAAGGACACCACAGATTATCATACTCTAAATCTATGCTTGCAGTGGTTCTTTTGTCTGCTGGATAGATGACTAAATTAATAAAAGCAACATTTAATTGGTGATTTATTTCGCATGTGAGGTGTGACTGATTATCTTAGGTTGTTCATATCATAAGCCTTACTTTTCATTTTGTTTTAACACTATGCAATTTAGTGCAGTTACTCTTGCATAATTTGCTTTAAAATAAATTAACAGTTTCATTGAAATTAACAGTTTAAATTTAAGCCAAAAAACTTTCTTACTATTGAATCATAGAATTATAGAATCGTAGAATCATAGAATGATTTGTGTTGGAAGGGACCTTAAAGACCATCTAGACCAACCCCCTGCCATGGCCCATGGTCCATTCAAACTGTCCTTAGATACTTCCAGTCTTGGGGCATTCAAAACTTCTCTGAGCAACCTGTTCCAGTGCCTTACCACCCTCATAGTGAAGAATTTCTTCCTAATACCTAATCTAAATCTACCCCTATCTGGTTTAAAGCCATTACCACTTGTTTTATCACTACACACACTTGTAAAAAGTCCCACCCCAGCTTTCTTGAAGATTCCTTTCAGAAACTGGAAGGCTGCTATAAGGTCTTCCCAGAGCTGTCTTTCCTCCAGGCTGAACAGCCCCAACTCTCTCAGCCGATCCTCATAGCGGAGGTGCTCCAGCCCTTTGATCATCCTTGTGGCCATCCTCTGGAGTCACTCCAACAGGTCCATGTCCTTCTTAAGTTGGAGACCTCAGAGCTGCATGCAGGACTTCAGGTGGAGTCTCACAAGAGCAGAGTATAAGGGGGAGAGCCTGCTGTTCACTCTCCTTTTGATGCAACCCAAGATAAGATTGGCTTTCTGGGCTGCAAGTGCACGCTGCTGGCTCAACACCTCCAAGTCCTTTTCCTCAGGGCTGTTCTCAATCCATTCCCTGCCCAGCCTGTATTTGTGCTTGGGATTGCCTCAGCCCATGTGCAGGACCTTGCACTTGGCCTTTTTGAACTTCTTGCAGTTTGCAGGGACCCATCTCTCCAGCCTGCCAAGATGGCTCTGAATGCCATTCACCTCCCTCCAGTAAGTTGACTGCACCACACCCACCATACATATTTCAATATATGCCCTTACTGTTTGGTTTGGTTTTTTTTTAATTAAATTGATAATACCAAATACTACTAGTAAGTCACCATTTAGTTACAATGTATTTTTTATTTTTATTTCAGGTGGCATCTGCTTATTTTAAAGATTTTCATCTGCTGCTGATTGGAGTTATTTGTTTGGCAGCATCTATAGAAAAATGGAATTTCCACAGAAGAGTGGCTTTAAGAATGGTGATGCTGGTGGGTGTCAACCCTGCATGGTATGTTGTAAACAATATCTTGAAGGATGATGATACTTGTGGAAAGCTATGTATTCCAGAAATAATTGCCTACTGCTTTCTCTGTAGTAGACTTCCAGGCTTCCTTTTCTTCTGAAACAAAGCAGATATTTGGAACTATATGACTGATTTGTAGGTGACACTTTATTATTTTGCTGAAATTCTAACTGAAGGTTTCCTGCAGTGATTCTGTTCATGATAATGATCCTTCTGAACAAAAAATCTGATGAATTTGTGAATAACATAAGGGTCCCGTTTCTTAATGGTGATTAGTACATTACATACCTGATGCCTAGAATGGAAAATCTGTGCTGCACTTATTATTAATTTGCATTTCAATACTTCTTGCAAAATTCTGGACATTTCCTAAAATACAAGAGTTCAAATACACAGGGAAAAAAAGTCATAAAATGGAAGATGTGGTGGAGAAGGAAAAAGACATTAAGCACCTTGTCTTTATTTATGTTTTTTTCTTTATCTTCCTATGAAGAAAATATAAAAGGAATAGGAACTTCACCAGGTGGATGAGGTGATGAAATCACACACTATCTACTTACTTACTATCAGGATGTATATTATGAAGCTTTACAAGCTTGTAGAAAAGCGTTAGGCCCACAGATTCATCTGTCAGCACACCAGAAAGGCTGCAGATAAGACCTGTAGATCAAGTCTGGCTTCCCAGAATACATGATGCCTATGACACCTTGTTAGGAAGCAGACAGTGATGGGAAGTAAAAGGTCAGAAAAAATAGAAACACCAGATCTAAAAAAGGAGATGAGTCTTAGGTGATCTATCTAATAACATCTCATGGAACTGCTGGATTGCTTCTATCCCTCAGTGATTTGTCTGTCCTGATCTTAAGTATCATAAGTATTTTGATTTTTTCCTGCATCTTTTGATAGCTGGTAGCTTTCTTCTTTAACATTCTTGTTCAACTGCCTCCCATTATCTATAGCTATTTTCTTGAGCTATGCAGTTTTAGTTATTTCAACTTCTCTTTATTTTGATCATACCTAAATCCTCATCTTTTGGCTGAAATCTTGAAAGGGAGAACAGAAGTGGATGACATGCTGTGCTAAGCTGAATACTGCTGGGGAACTTGCTGTGGACACAGAAACTTGCAGCCAGCTGCTGAATATACTTTGAGCAACTCTACAGACAGCTTTGTATCCCTGAGGAAGCCGTATCCCTCACAACTATCTCAGCTATATCACATTTCCTGGTCCTGACAAATGGATTATAAGATTATGATAAGATGATTCTCTCACCTCTCAGCATCTGCTGCTTGTTAGCTTTGCCCACTGCAGTAATGCACGCTATTCTCTGTGCACAACCCTCCTCCTCCACTAGCAGGAGTTCCCAGCCAGCCTGGACACACTGGAGCCTCATCCGGCCCAAAGTAGAGATATCCTTGTAGGAGGTTTCTGCATTAGAGGACATGGGGGATGCAGCACTAGAAGTAGAATAGCAGGAGTCTTCTGGATTCTGCATTCTTCTGGAAAAACTAGCTTGTGCCAGAAACAGCGTGAGCAGCAGGACTAGGGAAGTGATCATCTCCCTGTACTCAGCACTGGTGAGGCTGCACCTTGAATACTCCACTCAGTTTTGAGCCTTTCACTACAAGCAAGACATTGAGGCACTGGATCCTGTCCAAAGAAGGGCAACGAAGCTGGTGAAGGGTCTGGAGAACAAGTCTTATGGAGCGTGGCTGAGAGAACTGGGGCTGCTTAGCCTGGAGAAAAGGAGGAGAGACCTTATTGCCCTCTACAACTATCTGAAAGGAGGTTGTAGCAACATGGGTGTCAGTCTGTTCTCTCAAGTAACAAGTGATAGGACAAAAAGAAATGGACTGGAGTTGTGCCAGGGGAGGTTAGATTACACATTAGTGAATTTTTTTTTTCACCAAAAGGGTTGTCAGGTCTTGGAACAGGCTGCCCAGGGTAGTGTTGGAGTCACCATTCCTTAAAGTATTTAAAAGATATGTAGATGTCGCACTTAGGGATGTGGTTTAGTGGTGGACTTGGCAGTGCTAAGGTAACAACTGGACTTGATGGCCATAAGGGTCTTTACCAACCTAAATAATTCTATGATTATATAAGTCTTTGAAGGCCTCTCATCATTTAAGCTACGCATTCTGGTCTGCAAACCAGTTTGCAAGCAGGAAAAGTGAATATGTCTATGCAACGTGCAAGGACTAGAATGAGTAATAAAACATTGTGTATTACACAGTAAAGAGTGACTTTACAATTGAATGTAAATGAAATTAACATCCAAGGTTCCATGCAGAATATATTTTAACACCATAGAAAGAATAATGCAAAAAAACTGGGGCTGGACAGGTTAGGTTATATTTTATTATTTTTTAATCAATTTTAGAATCACCCATTAGAGTACACCTTGATGTACTAAATGGTCACCTGACCATCAGTGCATTAAATGCTGAAAATTTATGATGAACAGTTTTGAAACATGTTAGTGAAAGTCTTAACTTGTTTTGGTTTTAAATCCTCTTGCAATTTGTACTAAAATTATATTTCTCTACAGTGTTAGCATTCATATTCAATGTGCTTAGCCTGACCAGTATTTTCTGCATAAAAAATTCTCCTGAAAACACAATTCTTCCCCAGCTTCCATCTGAGGATCTAATCAAAAACTGCATAAAGTTAACGGATTTTATACTATAATAATAATTTCTGTTCAATCAGGTCTGCAGATCATTTCTTCATTACGCAATTAAAAGTGCACAGAGAAAAGACGAGGTGCCCTTACTGAGAAAAAAATAAAATCTGAAATGTTGCTGTTAGCTGAAATGAAAGGCTATGAGAGGAATTTTGAATAGTATTTTCATATCATAAAATGCTGCTTACATTATTTTTGTATAAAATCTTGTCATCGCTTGCTGAGGAATCCTTACAGTTTTTGTGAAACTTTTGATCAAGATTAGGCAAAGAGCTTTACAAATTCCACAAATGACTTCTCAGAAAGTACTATAACACCACAGTCCCTCCACTCATGGTTGTTCTCTTGCTGTGGTGAAGTATGGCAGGTGCTTAACAACACTGCCAACACCTTTGGACAGGAAGTCAGAAGGACTACTCTCATTTACAAGTCCAAGAGATGCATTAAAAATGACAATGTGGTCTGTATTCTAAAATGACTGTTCAACTTCATCAGATATGACACAGAATATCTGAGTTTTTAGTATAAAACTAGAGTGACTCCAGTCACTGACGCAATTCAGAGTGTTGCACAGATGCATTCTGATTTGCAGTAAACTACTTAGCATAAGCTGTGCCAAGACCAGACTAAGACTTTGTAATGACCGTCACTTTCTCATTTAATATTAAATATGATGTCTATTGAAGCACAAATAATCCCTACCCTTGTCTTGGGGTTCTGGTTAAGCTAAGTATCACTTACTGGATTGTTAATATTTCTTACTGTAACACCTGGGCAGGTATCTAGAGGACTTACAGCCAAAGTGATAAGTCCAGGGTTTTGATCTAGCTTGTGCAATACAGAATTAATAGCATTAGCAGTATAGCCATTTTAACTTTCATCTGATCTTGTGATATACATGGTGTTCTTTACTCAAAGACGATTCAAATACAGTATCATTTTTTAAATAAACATTATTGCTTCTGTGTCAGTTTATAATGTAGTTGATCCTTTAACTCTAAAAAATTATAATTTCAGTGAGAAATGTCTTTTGAGCAAGATCATTAATCCATAAACTCCTTCAGAGTTCACTTCCAACCTTTAAATTTTCAGTGTCTCCTACATTCAAGCTTTCTGTTGAAAAAAGCTTTCCATTTTTATTTAATAGAATAGTGATAGGAGGTGTTGCTGTAACGGTCACAGACTCTTCTCTCCTGTTGCAGGCTTGTGCTGGGTTTCATGGTTAGCTGTGCTTTTTTGTCAATGTGGCTCAGCAACACGTCTGCTGCTGCCATGGTGATGCCTATTGTAGAGGCTGTAGCTCAGCAGATCATCAGAGCTGAAGCAGAAGCTGATGTTCTGGAGATGTCTTGCTCTAAGGGCTCCATCAACCCAGCACTGGAGCTGGACGGTAGGCATGCAGTGCAGTTTTTGTCTTTGTCCACCCTCACTCTGCAGTGGTGTAAATACTACATAAAATAAAGTTGGCTAGGGAAGTACTAGCATCATTACATACTACATTGAGACCACTCGGTTCATTCTGTATAAGGTCTCTCACGTACACAATGATTAATTAAAACTGAACAGGTGCAGAATATGGCAGTTAGGAGAGAGGAAGAGAAGAGGCTGTCTTGTTCAGCCTAGTAAAATAAAGTCTGAAGAGAAATATAACTACAGGCTATAAATACACTGTGGGTTAAGTGTTAGAAAAAGAAAAGGTCTCTTTAAGCTCTAGGGTAATGTTGGGTCAACAAATGAGTCTGAACTGGTTACATACACAGCTGGATTGTAAATTAGGAAGAGAATTCTCATCAATAGAAGATTAAGACTTTGGTCTATAGGAGTCATGAAGGAGCAGGGCACAGTTCAGCTGTTTTTAAGATTAGAACTTGTAAATAAATTCATGGGATGATGTGAAGTTTTTGCATGGAATGGGACTTGCTGATGGAGCCTTTCCAGTTTTGCTTCATTAAATACTTATCTGTCTTTCCCTCAATGTCTTACAGAAAATGTAGAAGAATGTGAAAGCAGTGACTGGAAAGAGAAAGAAAAACAAGTTAATGGGTAACAGTTATTCATTTACTAAATTCTGCTCTAAGAAGCCTTCTATATAGAATATCTGATTATTACAATGCATACCTTTGTTTTCCCAGATATACCAAGGATGTGGGTAGTACTGTGTGTGGAATTGAAAAGGAAAATGAAAAAGAAAAGGAACAGGTACTTAAGGTGTAATTTTATTATGCTGCTAATACATGAAACTTAATTTTAACCTAAATCTGACTTCTATGTAACACCTCAGATGGCACAGCTAGCAGAAGCTAGTTTCATCTGAGTAAGATACATGTGTCTAGATGCACATATACATACAGTTTGCTCATGTGGTTATTTCAGTAGTACTTTTGCGCTCCCAGTGTATTCTATACAAGTTAAACCAACCTCACCAGAGAATAAGCTCTATATATCAGGTGTACACATATCAGCATATACAAAGGACATTGTAGATACTGAGAAGCAGAGACAAAGGACTTCAGGATTTTACCCTCTCCTGTTTTCCTTTGCATGAATAATTGTGGTGCCACTGTAACAGCAAACCAAACCATGCTGTGTATGGCTCTGTTGTCAGCAAATTGTCTGGCTGTTCTGGGCATCCTTGAGCCCTAATTTTGTGCCTGATGATGAGCCCTTCTTATATAATTGATGTTTATTCTTTCTAAGCAGAACCTACCAGCTGCTGAAATAGAGAGAAAAAGCAGAGAGGACAAATACAGTGGTGTTTTCAAAGTGATGTGCTTATGTGTTGCTTATTCTGCTACCATTGGAGGGCTGACTACAATCACGGGAACATCGACTAATCTTATTTTTGCTGAGCACTTCAATACGTAAGTGACTACCTTAAATTTTTAGTATTGTTCTTAATCCAGAATTTTATCTATTCTTTCTTGAGCTCTCACACAGCTCCCTTAAAATGCATTAGAAAACTTACCCTTTGATTTGATAGTATTTGATTCTATTGCTTTCTTTTTTGCTATCTTTTATTAATGAAATAAAATGAAACTGCATGGTTGCATTTGCCTTACACTGGGAAGGTCAATAAGTGATCACCCAACACATGCAAAAAGATGACCATTCTTTGGTTAAGTAGTAGTCTACTTTCTGAACAGCTGCATGGAAAAGGTTGGGCTTATCTGAGGAGAAAGACACTACCTACCATGAATATGACAGACACTATCTTGTCTTAAAGGGCTGTTACCCATTTACAAGTACTGCAGAAGTTAAGTCTAGGTCTGCCTACTAAAGAGACTTTCAGGAGACTACGCTTAATGCATTGTTGAAATGAGGAATTTAGGTCTGTTAAGCAAAGGAATAGCAAATAATTTCAAACCAGTCTGAAACTTTGAATTCAATGGAACACTTTATTTTGAGGTCATTAAAAAATTCTTTAATATTCCTTTTCTTTTCTAAGTAGAACTACTTTGAAAAGAAAATTGGCAGATTTCATTCCAAAGCTTTTGAATACCCAATAGTTCTTGCTGAAGGCTTTTCTTCTGCAAACTACTCATTGCCAGAAATATTCCTACTCTAGTTTAAAAATAGAACAAAATAAAATACAATGCTTTTAGTACCCTCTGCCTACTATTCTGTATTGCAGATGGCAAAACGGTGGAAGACCAGTTATTGATAGATTTTCTTCCAACTTGTGTTCTGTGAATGGGTGAAATTTGCCTTCTGCATGCTGCTAAGGAGAACTGAAGTAGTGCAGTTTGTAAACCAGCCTGTGCTAAAAGACAGACTGGTGCAGATAGCAGAAATGGAAACAGTATGGAAATTATAGGAGTGTCTGTTATTGAGGCCAAAGAACTACGCATGGTAGACTGTGGCATTATAAGTCCTTCAGACTTAAACTTGCAGACTTATAAGCATTTCTGGTTCAAGCAGGCTTCACACTCAGGAGCCCAGAAGAATCCAAAATTTATTACTAGGGGTAAGAACTGTTCATGTTCATTTCCCTGCAGTTGTAGAAAACTTGAAGAAAACTGGTTTGCAGCTGGTTTTTCAGTTTGTCTTAGCTGTTAGCAATCTCTTCAAGAATGCATAAGCAGATTGCTGTTCTCTCCCTGAGGCTTCATCCTCTGCTAGAAGCATGAGTCGTACACTGAGCACTGCATGTGCAATCCAGTTTTAAAGCCCACCAGGATTCTGTTTACTCTTTACACAACCACTGAGCCTAATCCTTAACTTAAGCTGAATCTACCACCTACCTGTGCAAATATTTTTATCTTTAACTGTCTTGCTCCTCTTCTCATTAGAGGCCTCATTTGTACCTGTGTGGGAAGTGGGAGTTGACCTGTTAGCATGTCTTGGGACATACTTGCAGTCTACCTTCATATATCTTAAGCATCTGAAGGGAGGATAATTAATCCAAAAAGCTGGACATACAGTGTATTCTTGGGTTTCCCACTCAGTGACAAAACACTTAAAATGTGTTTTGCACTGCAAAATTCCGTATTCCTCATATCTTCCCAATTTTAGTATTAAATAAACTGTAATTACTGTTTACTGTTCTCTCCTTTCCTCCTTTTCATTTGTCACATGAAGAGGAAACCGTATCTGTGTTAGCAGTGGAGTCTGTGTGTTGGTGGGAAACCTTAGCCCACTGCTGTGTGTTGGTTAACACACAAAGAAGATGTGTAGCCAGCTTGTGGGCTAAGCGTTAGTCTGTTCACCACTGCCCATAAGATACCCAGAAGCCTTTACTGGCCAAAGAGGCATCAATGGGGATAAGATGGGTTAGTCCTCACTGCTCCCTGTCACAGTGATACTGAGTCCCTTTATTCTGACATCATATTTATTTCCTTTAGTGTTTTATCCCTTTCCATATTGGTGTTTTTTCTCTCAAATCCTTCAGGCTGCTTCAGACCCCCATGTCATTTATCTCACATCTGCAGTTTTACCTATCTAACTTTATATAGCTTTGCTGAGGCACTTCCTCATCGCTCTTTCCCACACAAAGAAGTTTCTTTAGCACTGCAAGCCAAGGTTCAGAGTTAGGCAATATAAGAGCAGGGCCGTGGATCCCAAGGGTGAGGGGAAGGCTGTTGAGATGCTAGAGAGAGAGTTACCTGCTGTGTCAGGGGGAAAACTGAGTTCTCTACGCTTAAGAAAGCCTAAATCCTATAAGGAAATCTTTGGATCTCGAATCAGGCTCAAAGACAGGTTACTCAATTTCCTGAATTCTATTCTGATGACTGACTTTGACCTTCCATCATGAAGAATCAAACTTTGCCAACATTATATTATTTTCAACCTAAGCAATTTGATAAAAGTCCTAAAATGAATACTCTTATCTGGATATGTTTTGTGAACCAAATTTGTTGGCATTTGTAGTGTTTGCCTGGAAAGAGTTTATTGTTACTGGCATTGAATCACTGTAAAATGAGGATTATTAAAATCAATCACACCTTTTCATTTTCCAAAGGAAGTAGGTCTAGAAAATAAATAGTTCAGTGTGTCCTGTCTGTCGTTGCCTCAGGCAAGACTTGTAGCATATAATCAACAATACTAGATAATCCAACCAGCAGTACACAATAGTTCATTTTTAAAATAATTTAAATTGATCATCTAGTCTACCTGGGGAATATTTGTTCTGGAGATGAAGAATTCCTATCTTTAATATTAAGATTACTAGAAATACTGACATATATACTCATCCCTGCACAAACTTACTGTGAAACCTGACTGCAATAAATTAACACTATATAATGGAAACCACTCATTAGTATAAAGTTTTCAAGTGCTTGTTTTGTTGCTTAGTAAGGAAGTAGCACACATAATTCAGGGAGGATCATAAACACTTTAGCAAGTGATGAAAGTAATTGCTATGCTGATGTCAGTTTTTTTCTATCTTGAGAAAGCATTTAGAATATGCACATACTGCCTCAAAGACCTGTGTGACCATCAGAATTCCTTTTCTAGAAAGGGCTGTAATACAAAAGATCGACAAATAATTGGAAATAGACATTACAGCCTTTTCCTGGACACTGTGATTTCCCTTCCATCTGATTTTTGCATCAAAGACAAAGGTTGTTCAAGGAGACTAGAATTTTCTCACTTTTAGCATTGAAAACTTTCTCACTAGAGCTGGAGGATCTTAAAGGGAGAATAACTTCTGTTCATAAAGCAAATTGGAAAACAGCATTCTTTTACCTGCCCTTTTTGCCTCTCTCACATCTATCTCATTCAACAGTAACTTCTTTTTTCAGAAAACCAAAGACCATTTCTCATTTTCTTAAATGCAGAAGGTAGGGAGAGCTCTGGTTGAATGGCCCACATCTGTAAACAGTAGTTTAGGACAGCCTCAAAGAGGCAAGGTGACAGGAGAGACAATCCACCTAACAAACAAACATTCCTGCCTTCTCTGGAAACCTGTAGTAATAATTTTGATTTTAATCAGTTTTGAATACCTTATGGAACCTTAATACAAATCTTAATGTGTCTCCACTATTGTTTTCTAAGTTCATTGGTGCTTGTTCATTTGAGTATATTTTTTGTGCTGAAGTCTCCTCTCAAACAACTACTTTTGTTTAAGTTCTGTTTCTTTGTAGTCCTAATGATCATTAATTCTGTGAGCTGCTTTTCCTTGCCTACTGAATTCAGGTTAGACACGTCTAGAAAAGTGTCAGATCTCCAGACCTGTTGCTCAGATAACTGGCAGAGCTAGTTCCTCTAGTGATCATGAAGATCAGGAACAGCATGGGAGGATGAGGGAAGAGGACACCAGAGGCCACCTCATGCTGAAGTCAGCTGCCAACCAGAAGCACTCTCTTGCAGCAGGGCTTTCTGGCACTTCTCACCAGTCTTCATTCCTTTACAAAGCTCAACTGAACAATTTTTTACTTTCATGCAGACGTTACCCAGATTGCCAGTGCATCAATTTTGGATCCTGGTTTATCCTTTCCATCCCCATCACGGTTATTATTCTGCTGCTCTCCTGGGTCTGGCTCCAGTGGCTTTTCCTTGGGTTTGAGTAAGTAAATGTTGCAATCAATAAAACTAAAAGTTGACGATGTAAGAGATACTTTGCAGCAGGAGTAAATATTGCATCTAAGTTTAAAAGATTCAATAGGAAGACAATGCAGCAGCAGTGACTTTACAACCTTGTTAGTATGTCTGAGTCTCTGGATGGGACAAGAATTTTCTAAAATAAGGATCCTTGACTACTTAGCCCAATGTGAAAAGTCCATATAAAAAGTTATGATAACCATTCCTTTAGAATACTTCAGTTCCTTTAGAAGAATACTGAAATCTTACACATTTTGGTCTGTGACTGGAAGATTTATAATCAGGATGTTGACTTTCACTGGAGTCAGGGATTGACTTGAATTCTTGAGCAATATCTATGTTATAAATTGGATTACTATATTGGTAAATGTGGAGCGAAAAACTTCCACTTTTCCAAAATTTGTATGTGATAGTAAGGTGGTGGTTTTTTCCCCCCTCAGAACTTGTGCTTTTAAGGTTTTGGAGAGGGCAATACTTCTTTTGGGCTGATGCTTCAAAGCCTTTTTCTCCATGAGTTCACTGACGTGCAGAGTTATCACCTGTCTTCCACAATTACATGGCTACTCATGGTGCAAGAGTTGAAAAGTGAGACTGTCTATTCTTTAGCAGATTTAGAATCATCCCATGCTTACCACTTTATATGTGAACATGCACTGCTTCATTTTGCTTGATAGTTTCAATATTGTTCTTTTTAATATTGCATAAGGATCTTATCCAAGAATGAAGACCTAGCTCTTAGCAAATAGTCTGTGGATCAGTATGCAGGCTACCCATGTGATACAAACTTTTTCATTACAAAACAAAGAAAAGCAAAGTCATAGATGGCTTTCATTAAATATCCAAGTTATATATTTGATTGTTTCCATTAGTTCCCATGATTAAAGTTTCATCCTTCCTAAGCAAATGGGTAAGTAAATAACAGGACACATTTTGTTGCTGTCTTTGTCAATCTCCCACCGGGCTTTATCAATTAATTCCAATATGCTCAGTTTGTGGTGTGGTAATTAAATGGGAGATACTGGATTGTAAATTGAAAATGTTACCTTGTTAAAGTGCTATTTGTAACTGGAAAAACTGGGCTTTTTATTTTCTGTAAACACTGTTAATTCATCATTTAATATTGCTGATTTACATTCCAGTTTTAAAAACATGTTCAAGTGTGGCAAGAAGAAAACAGCTAGAGAAGAGGCCTCAGCACAAGTGATTCAGGAGGAGTACAAGAAACTTGGACCAATGAGGTATGTCAAACTGTAAATCTGCAAACAGGACCAAGTAAATCCAAGTGTGAATTCAGGAAAATGTATAACCCATTCTGTTTCTCCCATAGCTATCCAGAAACTGTTACACTTGTCCTATTCATTCTAATGACTCTGCTGTGGTTCACCAGAGATCCTGGCTTCATCCCAGGATGGTCTTCACTTTTCCCAATGTAAGTAATCTTTTTGATACACCAACAAGAACCGTACTGTGTCTTAACTACATACCTTCTTTCCTTCTCAATTTAAAGGAAAAATAAAATACTTTCAATACTTCAGAAATATTCCAGGCTAAAGTTGCTGAAAACCTTTGCAGTGTATACAGAATAGGTAAACTCCAGCAATTTCTTAGATGTATGTGTACAGTATCTGAAATGTGCTAAACCCAGAGAGATTATGCCTAGGCTTTAGACTTGATTCAGTGAGGGAGAATGCATAATGACTGATGCTACAGTATCCTACTTCCCTGTTAAAACTGCATTTTCAAGAATAAATCTTTGGTTAGACATTTTTTATCTACTACCTTTGGTGACTTGTATGCATACAGGCCAACATCTCTTACTTTGATAGCTTTAATTAATGATATAAATTACTATCTGTTCATACATAACTCTCTCAATGTCACAGTTCAACTAACCATCAAAAAGCCAGGAACAATTCAGGAACTATTATATTTTTTGCTTTCTGTTGCAGCATGGTTATGCAGTCCCTTCCCCAAGATCATCTAGACTTTTCCCTAAGAAATTAGTTGGTCTTGCAAGAATATATAATACTATGTTATCTCCTATTCTCTTGCTGTAATTACTGTAATTTAAGTTCTGTTCTTCTGTGATAAAGGTCTGAGTTTTGCTTTGGAGTACCGGGAAGTAATGCAGGATTGGGAGGAACAGGACTTTGTTCTGTTTAGTTCCTTCTGTTTTTAACATTTATTACTGGATGAGTCAAAGGCCAGTGCTGGATTTGGATGGTAATTTACCATTTTGTTTTCCTGTGTGTCTGTCATAAATGACATGTGAACATGTATCCACCATGCGTCATCTCTTTAAATATATTCTTACCACACATACACTCACACACCCTCCCCAGTGCTCTGCCAGAAAGTGTGGCAGGGGACGTCAGAAGGATTAATTGTAGCCCTTTAGAGATTTAAAATGCAAAGCAAAATTGTTTTGCATAAAAATAGTATTAAAGAGTGTGTTCAAAACTAAAATTGTTTTAAAATTACTTACTTTTTAATTATCAAAAAATTGCAAAAGAACATTTTTTTACCCTTAAAACAACAGCAGAGCTGATGATAATTATTTTCTCATATGAAACACTGTATTCTTGAAGGGGTTTTGGAGTGCTGACCTAATCAAGCAATCAGCTAGCTAAGCAATCAGGCTTGCTTTGCTTCTCTTTCTGATTCACATTAACATTCAGTGCTCACTAAGCACCATTTAATGAGATACATCTGATACCGAAAAACAGACATTGTAAACAACTTTTCAAATATAGGACTTATGGCTCAAATGAATTGTTTCAGTCCAGAGATCCACATTTTCCTGGTTGAAGATTTTTACCATTGTCTCAGGATTTTGTTCACTGGCAAGGAAAAGCAGAATATTCTCCTAAGAGTGGTTACAGGTTCTGAATGGGGATGTTACTTTGTAACATCTAATGATTTCTTTGGGAAGGAATGCACGCTCGTGTCATGTCACATTAGACTGAATCACGTTATACTTCGGGTGAGGTAACCTGAGGAGAAACAAAGCTTGTGCTACTCCCTAACAAAACCTTTAAGGGGAAAGCAAGCATTTCCTGCTATTCAGACCTTGCCTATCTCTAGATAGCTTTCATTTATCAATCAATCGCAGTAACTGGCATAAAACCTAGCAATTAGTTTTTTACTTTTCTGATCAATGAAAACTTCTCAGCCAAGGTATGTGAATGGGGCAAGGTGCCAGCACAGGTACAGCTGGGTGTAGTAGTAAGTCACCTTCTTTAAAGAAAACAAATAAACAGTAAAAAGTACTCAAAAACCAGGAACATATGTTTCTATCAGTGGTTGCATTGCACTCATAGCCAAGTTGTCCAGCGGACTTCTGCAGTTCATGAACTGCATCTCTTATGCACTTGTTCCCTAATGTCTTTATGTACAAAATTGGTCAGTGTTTTGGATTTAAGTTTACTGATAGGCATGTGCACAACTTCCTTAAGTTTATGTTACAGGAAACAAGTGTAAGGAAATATTCTCTCCCTTTAAAAACAAGATTTCTTATCAGAAATCTGATAGCACTTATTTCCCACAGGATCTTATTCCACAGTCTCAAGCCAGTCTGAGAGAGGACCTGTCCCCTGCAGAGATGAGCTTTGTCCTTATGTAAAGCCACAATGACAGAGCTATATGACCTTGAGACTCTCCTAGATCAGTGAGAGGGGGTCCTGTTAGGTGGGAGTCACACCGCTCCCAGGATCTTAGACCAGACAGGACCACCAATTCATTTATTCTAACATGCCGAAGATCAGAAAAGCTGCATTGTTCTGGGTGTTAAGCCCAGTAGATTCATTTCACTAGAGCACGAATTCCCAGAAAACAACCAGGCTTGATTTCAGGGTGGCAAAACACATGTTCCTGAGATTTTGGAATTTACTACTTTCCTTGGTAGTCTGTTCTGGTGGATAATCATGTTTGTTGCCAAACTAAACAAGACAAACTCACACCTTGTTTTCTGTCTGAATATAGCTTCCAGCCATCCGTTTTTGTCTTTCCCTGCTGGATTAAAAACTTTTCTATGACAGGTGCTTTAAGGATATACATATCTGGTTTAATTATATCACTTTATAAGCTTTTTTTTGACAAACTAAATGGAATGTTCAAAGTTTTGCTTCAAGAAAATTATTCCAATCACTCTCACCATCAATGTTCATGTTCTCAGTCCCTTGTGTGCATCCTCACAAGTTACTAATTACCCCTTTAAAATATAAACACTGATTTTTTTTAATGATGATACTTCCCCACTTTTTAAGGGCTACTTTTTGAAATATCAGTGAATTTTTCATCCACATTTGTGCTGTATCAGTATTGAGTAGGCTTCATTTTTAAGCAGTATCATCAGACATATTACTTCTACCAGTTAATTTTTCTTAAGAAAATTTCATAAATCTATTAAAGAATAATCCTTTACTGGCCTGCCCTGAGCCCCTGCCACCTTCTTCTGGAGGCAGGCAGCAGGATGTTTTAATAAAAGTTGTAAAGCACCATACAAAACAGCAGAGGGTAAAAATGCCTGTTTCCTCCCCATCTATTGACAGCACAGGATCACACATCATTTCTACTACAGCAGTTTCCTTCCATGTCCTGGCCTGATTCCAGGCTGTAGGGTATTAACTTCAATTAGAGGCGTTTCAAGTTGGCCTTTGGCCAGGATTTTATGAACCTCATAAGGAACAGAAAGCTCAACACTGGGTGCAGCAGATTACAGCAAGGTGGGCTTCTCTCACACTTCCTCAGGTTAATGCCTGAGTCTAGTCTTTCTTTCTCCTGCATGGTTTATTCCTTTCTTTACTTCCAATACAAGGCCACTGTGTACTTTTGCCCACAACCCTGTTCTCTATGATGATCTCAGTTAAAATCACTGTGAGATCTCCTTAATCAACAGTTGTTTTGCTTTCCTGTAGGACAATCAGATTTGTAGTGTCATAAGCAGGTAGATGTTGCATAAGGAATTGTATTGCAGCTTGGATAAATGGACTTTGGAAAATGTTTATCTCAAAATTTGATAATGATTTAAAAGATTCTGTTTGAAATGGTGCCATGTGTGTCTTCATAATGGTATGATTAATGGCAGGATGCTGTGTGTGTCCCAAGCAGGTTTTCTGAGAGTGGTATTTTGCATCAGCAAAAAATTGCACCTCCCTAGTTCCACAAGGTGAATTGCAAAGTCCTGAACCTGGAGAGGAACAACCCCAAGCACCAGTACATGCTGGTGGCCACCCAGTTGGAATGCAGCTTGGTGGAAAAGGACCTGGGGGTCCTGGTGGACACCAAGTTGAACACAAGACAGCAATGCTTCCTTGATGCAAAGAAGGCAAATGGTATCCTGGGCTGTGTTAGGACGAGTGTTGCCAGCATGTCAAGGAAGGAGATCTTTCCCCTCTGCTCATCGCTGGTGAGGCCACACCAGAAGTGTTGCATCCAATTCTGGGCTCCGCAGTACAAGGCATGGATATACTGGAGACACTTCAACAAAGGGCCACAAAGATGGTTAAGGGACTGGATCATCTCTCCTATGAGGAGGTGCTGAGAGAGATGGGACTGTTTAGCCTGGAGAATGGAAGGCTGCAGGGGCATCTTGTCAATGTTTAAAAATGCCTGGGAGGGTGCAGAGAGGACAGAGCCAGGCTCTTCTCAGTGGTGCATAGTGACAGTACAAGAGGTAATGGGTACAGACTGGCACAGTTTCAAACTGGAATATGTCACCACCTAACAGCATGTAACAGAATCAGATGGATGTGTTAAAATGGCCTTAGAGCTCAGCTTCACACTTTACCTGTATAAGTGCAGGTTGCTACTCCACACAAGTTAGAAGGATATTGGATCAGTTTAAAAAACACTAGTGCAAACAGTTCTCAGGCACTGGAAATTACCAAAATTAACATGGCCCTTGTGTCTGTGACCCTAGTAGTGACAGCCATAGAAGGATGATAATAAAGCTCTGCTGCCTTCTCTTAGCTACAAAAGCATCATCCTTGGTGGGTGTGCACAGTGCTCCTAAGGCCTGTTGGACTGAATCTATTACAGAGCTTATTAAATTTATTACAGTTAACATTGAACTATGAAAATAAGTTGTTTAAGCGTCAGCTATTCCCAGACAGTCTCCTCCCTCAGCTTATTTCTGTGTGACAAAATCACACATGCTTACTCAAGATGCTTATTTATGAATTTAGAGGGTTTTTATTTTTACAGATGTGGTGAATTGACCTTGGCTGGCTGTTGGATCCCAACCCAGTCACTCTTTCGCTCATCTTCCCAACAGGACAGGGGAGTAAATGAGGTCAAAAAGCTCATGGGACAACATAAAGACAGGGAGATTCCTTACCAGTTTCCATCACAGGCAAAAAAGTCTTGATTTGAGGAAAAATGATTTAATTTATTTGCCAATTAAAAATAGAGTTGGGTGGCAAGAAACAAAGACAAAATCTAAAACAACTTTCCCTCACCCTCTTTCTTTCTAGGCTCAACTTCACCCCTTCATTCCTGACTCCTCTATCTCTTTGCACTGCACCAAGTGGTGCGGAGGGTGGGTAATGGGGGGTTTTGATCAGTCCCTAACAGCTTCTTTCTGCCACTCCATCCTCCTCACTTTTTTCCTCCTACTCCTGCTAACTGTATATATTTATGTGGGTTTTTTCTTGTTAACTTCTCTTCAGGTATAAAGGCTACGCTACGGATTCAACAACTGCCTTACTGATAGGCCTCCTGTTCTTTATTATTCCAGCAAAAACATTGTCTAGGACCTCAAATGGTGAAAACAGTTGAGTATATTTCGATGTGGATTTTACTACAATGAGGTATCTAAGATGCAACCACAAATACAGCCTATTGCACTTGTTAGAGGAATGTTGTTATATACTAATGTTGCAATCTTAATACAGGAAACTATCTTACTGGAATATAAAGCACCCCTGGCCTGGAAGTCAGAGCCAAAAATTAAGCAACGTGAGCAGCAGGACTTAGTGCTATGCAGGAACCCATTACCTGCAGCCCACCACCACCAGTGGAAATCGCCTTTCCATTGGTTACAATGGGTTTTGAATGGGACTGGATGTGGCAGGGTTGAGTTTATTTCTGAAAATGTTACTGCTTATTTAAGGTACCCTATAAAATGTGACATGATAAATGAGTCCATTCTCATTTAATTTTTCCCCTTCAAAATAGAATTTACCCTGATTAAAGTATACCTCTGGCTTGTCTTCTTCATGCATTCAATTCTGCTGCTGGAATCAATGAGATCTGGGGCTTCACAGAGAATGCAAGATCAGAGCCTGTGTCTAAGTGAAACAGCATTTGCTCAGCAATCTGTCTGAATAGTGCAGTTTCACTGAGTAAATTAAACTCATTGATATCCCATAGCTATCTTCCACATAGGGAAGGAGGGCAGAGGGGCCAATGCTCCACTGGCGGTAACTGTAACAGCTTTATCGTCTTCAGGTTGAGACAGTTTCCACCAGCTAAGGATCTGACCCAGGAAGAGCAGGTTGTTCATGTCAGACTTTCTTATATTACAGTGATGGGATTTTGCCTTTGAATATTTCTTTCTCAGATTATTTCAAGATGTTTTTCAAGATGTTTTTAAATGTTGATGGGGATTTTGTTGTTTTTGTTTGTTTGGGGGGTTTTTGTGTGTTTTTTATTATTTTTATTTTTATTTTTTCTCTAGCTGTTTTTGGTTACACTCCACTGATTACTTGGAAGGAATTTCAGTCATGCATGCCCTGGGAAATAGCTATTCTTGTTGGTGGCGGGTTTGCGCTGGCAGACGGCTGCGAGGTATTGCAATTTATAGATGATACTGAACAATTAGCATGACCCACATCAAGAGCAATTCAGACATGTAGTGGCTTCACAGGTACTCTCTTGATTTAGCAAAGAGTATTCTGTAGCAATATTGCACACAAAAAATGCAACAAATATTTCAGATTTTCAGAAAGCAGGATTACAAAAAAGGAGTTTCCTTTGTTTTCGAAGACTATGCACAATGATGACTACTGTTTGTTATTTAATTTAAACCTGATGATGGTAGAAGTTGTTCAGACATACTGTTTCCAAAGCCTTAGTGTTGATGTCCCATGTCACTGCAGTACCTCCCACATGGAACTCTATGGGCTACTCTAGTAAACTGGGCAGGTTTGGGCCCAAACTCTGGTTATGAAGCCTGATATATGCATTTTACAGTTTTTGGACTATGACTCTTCTAAGTGTCTCAAAAGTGCAGGTACAAATAAACAGAATATAGTTTGCATGGGTTACTATAGGACACCATTGAATTAGAAATATATGCTTAAAGACATGGTAGGAATTCAGAAAATATTTCAGATTTTTTCTCTTTTACACAAATACTTCACGATTAACAGATGCATAAATTCCTATTCTATATCATTTATTGAATTTTATTTTCAATGATATATAAAATATAATCATGTTGTCATATTCCTTACACAGGTTTCAAAACTTTCTGAGTGGGTAGCGAGTAAATTATCCCCTCTAGGATCATTGCCCTTGTGGCTGGTTATCCTGATATCATGCCTTATTGTCACTTCAGTAACGGAAGTGGCAAGCAATCCAGCTACCATTACGATCTTTTTGCCCATACTATCTCCTTTGGTGAGTATAACACAGGTTGTTTTTAATCAGAATCTGCTCTATCAATCAAGCATGTAATAATATAGCTGCTCAAAGAAGCAGTTTTTAAAAGTCTCTAAAAAATATTTCACACTTTTTTTTTTGTTCTGTGCTGTGTTGTGTATTAGATATTTAGTTAGTTTGGGGCTTTCTTACAAGTGATGTTGAAAATTCAGTAAGATTATGTAAAAGTTCAACAGTTAAAAATGGATGCTGTTATTCTTATTTATAAATAGCAAAAGCACTTAAAAAGGACAGCTCTCTTAGTGTTTCTTCAGGGCCACATCTTCAGCGAAAATGGTTAACTGCAATGTTCAAGCTGTCACCCAAAAGAAGAGAGGGCTAATAGATGTGCTTTATATGTAATTCTCATTTCTTCTCTCCTTAGCTCAATTGTGTCCCTTCTTCTCATCATCTTTATCAAAACACCCAGTTTCTTCTTCTTCTTCAAAACTTACTGATCATCTTCTAATTTTCTTCTTGGCCAGCCTGGAAACATACTAATGCCCTTTCTCTCTCTTACAAAGAAGCCTCAGTCCTAACTTAGTTGAATCCCTCCTATGTATTGTATAAAAATTCAACTTTATCATCTTTCTTTCAGTGTTTTGCTTTTAGTACTCGTGCAGTGACCACACTTTTTGCAACAGTCTTATTTTATGGACTCAACCACAATTAAGAAACATTAGTCATGGATTTAAAATTCAGCAGCTATTCTGTATTAAAATCACCTTTTCTCCTCTGAAGCATTCCCAGATAGAGTCCTAAAAACAAGTTATCACAGAAGGTAATTTCTTACTATTTAGAGTGGCAGTTCTGTTCACAGTTCACTTGTGTTAATATAATAGGTTTGTATTTATGTGTTTAATCAGGCAAATGTGTTCCTTGACAGCTGCTCCCTCTCTTTTATTTTACAATAGGCTGAAGCTATTCACGTGAACCCACTATTCATTTTGATACCTGCTACCTTGTGTACTTCCTTTGCATTCTTGCTTCCCGTAGCAAACCCAGCCAATGCCATTGTGTTTTCATATGGTCATTTAACTGTTATGGACATGGTGAGTTTTAAACAAAATGCCCTAAAGGGGATTTTTAGCATTTTAAATACTTTCTTCAATGTCTTGATGTGAGTTTCTGCTTTCTTTTTCCTCTCCTTTAGGTGAAAGCTGGTTTGGGCATTAACATCATTGGAGTTGCTGTAGTTATGCTTGCAGTTATGACATGGATAGTACCTATATTTGATCTCTATACTTACCCGATGTGGGCACCAAACATTACTTCTACAAATAGCAGTGGGCTGTAAAAAAAAAAAATCCTGAGGATTGGTTTGGATTGGTTTTGTTTCTTTTCTTTTCCACTGACATGTGGTGAGTCACTTTAAATGCTTTTTGTCATCACACAATAAGGATCACGTTACTATAAATGCCATATTTCACAGTCCCAGAGACTGATGATCCAGTCTAAGAGTCTAATCAGGAAGAGTGCTAGACTTTATAAATACTGTAAAGTTAGATCAAATTTCTAATCTAGTTCAGCTAGTCTGAATTTTTAAATCTTCATGTTATGAAGGCAAAAATAAATGTGCAAAGCCATTATCACTGGCAGTTTGCCCCCATTCTTAGGGTAGTGGAATAATGACATTTATATTTCATTATTCCAAATACCTTTCCCTGCTATTACTTTGCTGATATTTGGGGTTTATCCAAGAACATATTGGTCTTCTGTTTTCTAGATTCAAACACCTTTTGAAATGGTGTTGATCACATTCAAGACATTCACATGTCTTGAACACATAGTTTACAGACCTGACAAAAATGCACAGAAAACAGAGAAGAGTAGCACAACCACTTACACAGCACTTTATCCATTAAGCACCTTGTAACTTTTAAGGAGAATATATACTTTAAACATATGTTTAGTCTACCGCCTTCCAGGACCTCACTAATATTGTTGTTGTCATTTAGTAATTTTCTGGATAGACATGTATTGATCTATATGAATGGAGACTAAATCATCATCATACCTCTCTGCCAAAAGTAGAGAGATATCCCCTTGATGAGTGAAAGCACAAGGTAGAGTGCTGAAGATGTGATGCTCAATCCATCAATCAAGACTACAGCACATCTTCAACAGAAGGATCGTGATCTCTACAGGACAGATGGCAGTTTAAGGTTTCTAGACTCTGTTAATGCTGTAAACACAAAACAGTGCAATGTAGTCAGAATGGAAGTTTGGAGTTCAAAGGTATCTTCAAATAATGAAGTTTTATATGGTTGTTACATGTTTTACACTGTAAGGACTATAGCGTTGATGTTGGGAAGACCCATGGCAGTTTGTTAATAGTCTGAATCAAAGCTGCATGTATTCAGTTGAGTCATCCCTTGGGGCACCTCTATGGTGGCTGGAAACCATGATCTGTCTTTTACAGATACTGTAAATTATCCTTTTTTTCCTAAAAACAACAGCAAAGCTTTTTTTTATTATTATTAGATGGTTAACATCTATTTTTGCATATTTAGAGATGGCAGTCAAGACTTCTATAATGCCAGAACACAGTCTATAGGATTGTTATATATGCAATTTGCTTCCATTGCTACTGGTTGCATATTCAGCTGCAATGAGTTATTAAAGAAGCACTTTTTCCTAATGATGATGTTTTTGTGTAAGTAATTGCTACCTATACTTGTCACTCCACTTTTCAGCCTGACTGAGGTTGCTATCTCTTTGGAATTTTTTTTTTCTTTTTTTATATATATTTTTTTAATGCAGTGCTTGGCAAAATAGGGCTATGTCCGTGACTAGGCCTATCAGGAGCTGTACTATGCAAATTATGTTAACTTATCCCCTACAGTAATTATTACGGTTACAGAGATGCAATACTTGGCTAAATTAAGCCTCTAACTCATCAGGTACTAGAGGGAAATACTTATGCAGGTAGCTAATCCAAGACATAGGTCTTGATTTGTATCATATGGTGTTCTTCCAGAAGGATGTGCAATGCAGAAAAAAGGAGGTCAACGTTTATGTAGGCCTTTGGTCCTGCAGGCACAAAGTGGAGGACCAGCCAAGAGAGTGCTCTTATTTTAAGGTTTCCAGGTATCACCTTTCCAGTTCTGTCAGTAATTTCCAGATTATTCAAGAGCAATGGAAGCAGCAAATCATAGAATGTTTTGAGTGGAAGGGATCTCAGAAGACCACCTTATCCAACCTCTTGCTCAAAGAAAATTTAGCTCTGAATTCAAACCAGGTTGCTCAGGGATTTGTCTAGTTGACTCTTGAAAACCTCCAAAACATAGCCTGCACAGCTTCCCTGGGTAATGTTCTCCAGTGCTTTACTGTCCTTGTGGTGAAATGTTTAGTCTTTAAACAAAAGTTCAAACATATTATATTCATTTTAGTGGAATAGATTATTTTTTCTTTATTTTATATGGGATAGATTTCTTCTATGTATAAAACTGGGGTTTTTATTTCTTAATGAAACATGAAAAAAGGACACAGTCCCCTTTGTGGCCTTACATTCACCATTCTCAGTGGACATGATATTTTTGTCTTCACTGGTCTGCTCTGCAAAGAATCACCAGTATTTTAATCATGTGGCAACTGTTTTTCAGCCAGAGGAAATTTGTTAAGTGCTTATGAGCTGTCCCCCAGTTTTATCAGTGTTGACAATACAGAACTAGATGTTGTAATCTCAGTCTTGAGTATGACATTGAGGTCTGCAGAGGTCCACAGATGCACTGCTCTGTGAAATCATGCTTTGACACCTGTATTCTGTCTTCAAGTTGCATATCTTACTGGAAGAAAATGATAATTTTTCACCATTTAGGAGAACTATTGAGAAGCTGTCAACTCTAGTAAAAGACAGTTTTCAGTGTAAGATGAAGCTCAGCTTGTGCCAGATGATTTGCAGCATGGCTGGTCACTAAACTGGAGAAAGATGGATCTGATGGTCGTACCACTCACTGGATAAGGAATTGGCTGGATGGTCACGCTCAGAGTTGCAGACAATGGCGCAATGTCCAAATGGAGACCAGTGATGAGTGGTCTGGCCCAGGAATCAGTACTGGGACTGGTAGTGTTTAACATCTTTGTCGGCGACAAGGACAGTGGGATTGAGTGCACTTTCAGCAAGTTTGTGGATGACACCAAGCTGGGTGGTGCAGTTGACACGCTGGAAGGAAGGGATGTTATCCAGTGGGACCTGGACAGGCTGGAGAGTGGGCTCATGCCAACCTCATGAAGTGCAACAAGGCCAAGTGCAAGGTCCTGCACCTGGGTAGGGACAATCCCAAGCACAAATACAGGCTGGACAGAGAATGGCTTAAGAGCAGTCCCAAGGAGAAGGACTTGGTGGTGCCGGTCGATGAAAAACTCAACATGAGCTGACAATGTGTGCTTGCAGCCCAGAAGGCCAACCACATCCTGTACTGGAGAAGAGAACGCTCCGGGGGGATGTTATAGCAGCCTTCCAGTTCCTGAAGGAGTCCTATGGGAAAGCTGGGGAGGGACTTTTTACAAGTGCAGGTAGTGATAGAACAAGGGCGAATGGTTTTAAACTGGAAGAGGGTAGATTTAGACTAGATATTAGGAGGAAATTCTTTACTGTGAGGGTGGTGAGACACTGGCACAGGTTGCCCAGGGAAGTTGTGGATGCCCCTTCCCTGGAAGTGTTCAAGGCCAGGGTGGACAAGGCTTTGGGCAACCTGGTCTAGTGGGAGGTGTCCCTGCCCGTGCCAGGGGGTTTGGACTGGATGAGCTTTAAGGTCCCTTCCAACCCAAACCATTCTATGATTTTATGATTTGCTATACTTTTTGACTTATTCACAGGATCATAGATAATATAATAAGAGAAGCCTATTGTGTCCAAACCCTCACATAATAGATGCCACAGAATCTTCCTTAACTATTTTTAAAGGACAGATAGCATGATAAAGTATCTTAGTAAACAAGAAAGAAGATTAAAATTGTTTAATGAAGGATGCACTTTTAAAAAAACTATTTTCATTACAATCTATGCATGCGGTGAATAACATGCACAGAGAAAAGGTGGGGATTTGTAAAGTAAAGGAAGTTAGTGATCTGTTGGGCCATGTGTATGGATTATTTATCAAAATGAAATACAGAAATTATAAATAAACTGACTTTCAGTTACCAGCATCTTAACTGTTATTGACAAAAATGAAAATTATTGACAAAAAATGAAATTATCAAGAATGAGGTTTTTGACAGTTGGTAGTAGTGGGAATGTACGTTTCACCAGGAATTTTTTCCCTTGTTTAGCTAAAAGTTTAAGGATTGTGTCAGACACAATCTTTGAGATGAGTTGTTATTATTGCTAACTTATTTTTAAAGCTTTCAAGAACTGTTTAAGTAAAAATGAACAACTATGCAGTGCAGAGATTAACATTGCTAGAACTTCCTCACCTGAGAGCATTGAAATGGAAGAAAAAGAGAATTTCAAAGTGGCTGGCTCTCTAGGTTCCCAATGGGTGGATTTGGCTCTGACTGCAGGCACAGAGCACCATGCTGGCTGCCAGAAGAAAACGTGCTCTTTGTATGTCGCTATTGTATTCATTGCTTTGTCTGGAATTTGTGAGTCTTGAGACAAATTGTGGAAATGAATCTATAATTATTTTAAGAGTTTATTAATATATGATGACTATATTAACTATTTGTAAATTGCTTTGTGCATAATTTTCTTATAAAAAGTTGTGTTTTTTCGTTGTCTTAGCTGCGTCTCATTAGTCTACTGTATTAATAAGTAAGCAATATTTATGACTTACTATTTATTTGTGGTGTCTTTCCTACTGAATTAAATTGAACCTTTGCCATGTATTTCATTAGAGGAGATGTGCCAGTTCTTTGTTCTCCTTTTCTATGGCCATTCTGTATTTTATATACTTTCAGTTTGCTTTCGGAAGATGTGCTTTTAGATTACCAGAAACTACAAAAGTGAACTCTGGAAAAAGCTTTTGACTGTTCTATTACTATAATCAGATAGTCAGTTCAATCTTGCAGAGCAAATCCCCTTATGTACTCTTAAAATGAAATATCTGTGTTTGTTTACTGCAAGGGTCTTGCTTGTTTAACTTCATCCAGCCTATAGCCCAAGGGCTCACTGAGGAGCAGTGCAGCATGGAAGCTCAGGAAGGGTGTAGCAAAAACAAAAATGCCTTGTACTCTGGATCTTACAACTTTTTGATCAGGTATAAATACCAAGCTAGTGCACGTACTAATAACAACAATCAAAAGACTGTTGTATGGTAGGTACAGTTGCTGGCAGGATCAAAAGGCTTCTAGTGACTTCTTAGATGCACAGAAATCTGTTCTTGCCCCACTCTCCTGTCTGGCCATTGGCAGACCCCAGTAGGACACCAACTGCCCCAGTGGTGACACCCCACTGCCCCAGAGCTCCCAAGGCTGAGGACATTCCCCAGTGGATAGGTCTGCACAAGTGCCAGATTGCTTTGCAGTATTAGTGATAAGTGATAACTTCAGTTATCAGCTTAGTTCTTTGTCTCTGCAAAGTTGATTTGATGATATATGGTTTTTCACAATTACTGAACTCTTTGTCAGTATTACTCCTTAATACTTTTGCCTTGTGGTTTTGGAAGCTGTTGTATGCTATTTTACCTGCTCAATGTTCCATTTCTGTACATCTTTTCTTTACAGGACTGATCTACTATTTTTGGAAATAAGTATTTCTCAAATGCATTACAGTCCAACATGTATTTAATGCTAAATTAACAAGAGCTAAAATTGTGGCCTTTAAAGAAAGATTTCTTTTTCAATAAAAATGCCTGAGATTTCTCAAACCTTTTCTTATTGTTATAATATCTCAACACCTGATATACATGGCAGAGAAGAGTACCTGCTGAGAGTAATTTAAACTCAGTGGACTAAACTAAGCTTCCAAACTTCAAAGAAGTCCACTTTTAAAATAATTTAAAAAGGAGAAAAGTCTTTTACCTTTATAAAGCTGTAACAGTAACAATTCTGTTCTCTGCTAGGTTCCTCTATGAACATGGAATACCTATATCATAGTCTCTAACTGTTTGGTGCTTCATTAGAAAATCAGAAAGTGAGCATATACCTGTGCAAAATAGTCCCTGAGGGCCTGGTACCTGATTTGGTGACCCTTGGAGTCAGGAAGAATCATTTTGGGCCAGGGTGCTGGAGCAGACCCACAAGGACGGCTGGAAGAGCCACTTCCAAGCATTTCATTTGGTCATCCTTTGATGAAGGGCCTCAGGTTCTGGCACTACTTTGGTGATCCTTCCTCAAATGCTGACTGATTTAAACCCACAGATATTACAACCCAAATGAGAGCCCAATGTTACCAGGCTATAAGATGCTTTCTCCTCCTGATAGACTCCATGTAGCCAAGAGAGAAAAATTCACGAGCCCCAGAAGGACAGCTATGAGTCCATAGCATGGGCAATCAGCTGTGAGGGGAAGGTCTGGGTCTGGCAGCTGGATCACAATCATACTTTTGCCCTCTCACACTAGTGTCCCTGCAAAGTGCAGGGGAGACCTTCACCCTGGGCAGCAAAGGGTGAGAGCGTCTTGCAGTAGCTGGATTGTGATCCCATGCCCCATGGAGAGATATAGACACAGTGACATTCAGAGATGCCTAAATTAGGAATAATTCTGAACAGTTTGAGAGAGTAACTTAATCTTTCCAAGATTAAGCAGGCAGTCAGATTCACAGAAATTTTTTCAGATATAGGCCTTTAGGTAAGTAAGCATGAAAAAAAAAGAATTTCAAAACCTATGTTAAAATATATGTCGGACCTTCAGTCCTGATGTTTTCTTAAAAATAAAACAAAATCTTTTTATTATTGTTGTGGTTTAAGTCCAATGGGCAACTGAGCAGCATGCGGCTGCTCACTCACTCTCCCTGACTCCGCCCCAGTGGGATGAGAAGAAAATATGACAAAGAGCTCATGGGTCAAGACAAAGGACAGGGGGCATTCACTCACCATTTATGGTCACAGGCAAAAAACAGACTCAACTTGGGGAAAAGCAAAACCATTTAAATTGTTATGAGTAAAATCAGAGTAGAATAGTAATACAATCAGATCTTAAAATCAACATATTCCCTCACCCTTCCCTTCCTCCTGGGCTCAGCTTTGCTCCCGGTGTCTCTACCTCCTCCCCCCATAAAGGCAAAGGGAGATGGGGAGTGGGGCTGTGGACAGTTCATCCCATGCAGTTTCTGCCTTTACTTCCTCTTCAAGGATAGGACTTCTCCCACTCTTCTTCTGCTTCCACATGGTGTCCTTCCCACAGGAAACCATCTTCCATGAACTTCTCAGTGGGTCTGCCCACAGCTGCAATTTCCTGAGAAACTGCTCCGGTGTGGGCTTCCCACACATATGGTGCAGTCCTTCCCACAGGCTCTTCCAGTGCAGACTTCCCATGGAGTCACGGCCTTCTTCGGGCACAGCAATGCTCTTATGTGGATCTCTGCTCCACTCTTGGATCTCCATGGGCTGCAGGCAAGTCAACATGTCATCTCACCACAGGCTGAAGTGGAATCTCTGGTCTGGTGCACTTCATCCTCCTCCTTTCTTCACCAACCTTGGTGTTGACAAAGTTATTTCCCTTACATCCCACTCCTCTCTCTGCTTCAGGTTTCTTCTGCTGGTTCTTGAAGAGTTCCTGACTCTTGGGCTGGGGCTGCAGTGAGGCTCAAGCTTGAGCTTGATCTTGGGACAGACAACTGGCCAGGTTGGGGCTGTGCTGTCCATGCCAGGGCAGCACTGGTCAGGGCCAGACCAAGAACTGCGTCCCTTTTAAGTACATAATTCTCAGAGACACTGATTGGCTTGTCCTCAGCCAGAGGAGGGGCCAAATTGGAGCCAGAGGAGCTTCTAGTAGTTCTTACAGGAGCTATTTCTATGGCGCCTTCCCGCTACCAAACAAACCCCTCATAGAAACCCAGTGCAATTATAAGTGGAATTTAACACACTGAGATTTATCAGGATAAGAGGTTCAGCCTTTACAGTACACAGAGCATCACTGAGACAAGTTGTTCTTCACCTCAACCATTGTAATTCATGCTATATATATATCTGTGCACATCGTGAGTGCACCTAGCAAAGCAAACAAAGTATCGAACATATGCACTAAAGCTACACAACATAAGCATTCCAGGCACGTGTAACTAAGCCACAAACATTTGATAGTTTTTACTATTTGGCTCAGCAGAACTAAACAGTATAAAAGTCTCTCATTTATTGTAGCACTTCATTGAATGCATAACAAATGGCAAAAGCATTTTCTGCTCTCCTAGAGGATTTCTCTGAACAACTGTCCTTTATCAGACTTCTACGTTGTCTTGCAAAACTGTCTCTTATTGCAAAGAAATAAAAGGAAGAAAAGAAAAGAAGAAAATAAATGAGAAGGTCAAGGGAGCAGTGAAGAAGGAAAGGAAGGGATGGAGGGAGAGAGAGAGAAAGAAGCTAACCTACAATCTGCAGCTCTGAGTCTCACCTTTCAAAACTGGTAATGATCCGTGTATGAGACTGACAACTTTTGCTGACATCCTTCATGGATTTGAAAAGTTCAGTTTGCATAACATAGAAAACCATGGGCTGGCTAGTTCTTTCTTTAGATGCTATTATAATGCATCAGAGGAGGAGGAAATGGATGGCATAGATAGTACCATAATTTTGCCTGTTCACACTGTGAAAGCAGATGGAGTTTTGCACCCATTAAGAACAATTCTTTAGTTCCAATAAGCCATTAACCCTTTCCTGGTATCACTGAATACTTCAGAGTATTAATTATTGATTTCATGGCTTAGGCAATATCTCATGAGTGATATTTTTGAACACCGCTCTTGAAATTCTTAGGTGTGGAGCACCCTTCATATAATAGTGGATTATGACTAAATCTTTATAATTAGAGCTGAACTTCCATTGCCCTCCTGCAGGCACTTCCAGGATGATTTTACAGACCATGTGGGAAAAATAGATTGTGTTGTGCATGATGCTGACAGGGTCAATGAAGGCTATTATATGACGTTGCCAGTAGCATAGGAATTTTCTGCTTCTGCTGCTTAGCCACGATGGGACTAAATCAAAGGTAATTTAAATCTCTTCCTAGCTAATCAGAGATGGAAACTCCCATCTGCTTTGATTCCACTTCAAAGGTAGCAGAGCACAGGAGAGCACAACTGATCTTGGTCCAGCCAACCAGATGTCTTGTCTTTAATGCTCCCTCAAACTGTGTTACCACCAAAGTTAGCTAAATGTTAGCTGGACTCTAGGGCTGCCTTCGCCCATGTACTTAACCTTGCTCTGTCACCTGGAAGCACAGCTCTTGGGAGAGATACCACTACAAGCATCTTGCAGTCCAAGGAGACGTCTTCAACCTGATTCATCTTCTGGAACAACCTCTAGAATGAGTATCCTCTAAGAACATCTTGGGTCTTCTTCCTTGTTCACATCTGAATAATGTCAAGCTACCTCTGATTTGAAACCAGACAAGTAGGCAGTTTTTAGCAGAAGAGTAAAAAATGCTAAGAGAAAACAATAGTACTAATTACTGCTAACTACTGTTTTGTGTAGGGCCTTAGCAAAATTGTGAGTGTCTTTTAGGTTAGCAAAGCAAATGAGAGTAAAAATCCTTTTCAGAAACTAGTGACAGAAAACATTAACAGAAGTTTTGAGCTATTTACAGGTGGATCAGAGATACAGAAAATCCCACTCATTTTACTCATAAGAACAGTTGTAAGCCCTTTCAGTGTGATTACCCAAGATTGTGAGCCACATCCTGCTAATTTGTAAATAAAATTCATACACTTTTCCTACAGAAATAAAATCACATCACTTGATTATGGTTGCAAATTAAATAGAACTGTTTCCCAAGATATGTACTCCCCTAGGATAAAATGATGCATCTCAGCAGAACCAGGCAATTAATTGCCAGCATTATATTGGCTTCTTTCTAGATTGTGAAATTAGCTAAATATTGATTGGAATGAGGAATTGGTTTGATCATTTTTCATGTTTTTTTTCCCTGTGGCAACTAAGATCTCAAAGCACAGAAATAGCAAAATGTTTTTGTGGCTACTTATTACTACAAATTCAAAGGGGAAATATTTATTTGTAATTTTAATTGTAGCCAAGACAGTATTGAAATTGCATTAACAATACTTGTAGATGTAAAGAAGTGTGGTAAAATAATTAAATTGTTTTAATTTGATTAATATATTAGCATTTTCAGGTGATACTGCTGCTATTAACTTCAGGAGGTACTATTCCAGATAGCAATTAATACAAAGTGAGAAAAGAGATCTGCATTCAGACAACTCTAAGCAACCTGACCTAGTTAAAGAAGCCCCTGCTCACTGCCAGGGGGTTGAACGAGATGACCTGTAAAGATCTCTTCCGACCTAATGCATTCTATGATTTATGATAAATGCCAAGTTTGTCTACCGAATCATTGAAGAAAGTAGACTTTGGATAGCATGTTACAGAAAATTCCATAATGCAGATTCTAATCCCTGATATATAGTCTAATTTTTTCTCATGTAAATTTGTCAGCTTTCAGCTAGCACCAGAGGACAGGATGACCTGTCCTGATCATTGTTCCCTGTAAAGGATTCTTTTTTTGTTTGTTTTTGACAATGTTGCCATTCTGCCCCTTACTTAGACTTCCACTTTCTAGTCTAAACAACTAAGATGTTTCTGTATGTTCTTGGGTATGATGCCAATGGCCACCCATGAGTAAAGAAACCAAGTATGTAAAAAGAGACAATCTGTACCTTACTCAGCATGGGAGTCTGATTAGCTGTACTGCTCATGACATTATCTGTATATGGTGACGATACCTCCTTTATGAAGTTCAGTACCCTGAGGCCCTTGGTACCCAGGAAAATTGACACAAAAGTATTGAAAAAAACATGTATATTTAAAGCAAAGTGTAAGTATTTAACTGATATAGGAAAGCTTACAGTAGGAAGTCTAACTGGTGTTTTTTTCAGCATTCAACCAGTTCACATTGCTAAATCATCTCAGTTCCTTTCCACTTTATAATAATTCTTTTCTAAATGTTTGGTTTGGTTTTTTTTTGTCCTCTTCTGTACACTTTGTAATATAGTCACATCCCTCCTGAACACAGGGATGCCACAGAGGTGGGGATCTTTGTGAATCTAATAATATATATGCAGATATACCTTGCAAAGCTAGATAAGGCCCCATCAGTTCTGAATGCAGTGCAATGGTTGTTTTAAACCTCACACCTCTGTTCAAACATCCCAAAGTAAAGACTGTACATTTTCTTTAGTTCCTTCTGGAGAAGTATCTCACTCTGTTTGTGATCCACTATAGACCTTGGACTTTTTCTGTCCTACTGCTGTCTAGTTAAGAAGTCCTTAACTTCATGAAATTAACTTTATGAAGCCATCCATGAAGAACCTTGATGAAGTCTTTAACCTCATGAAGTTCAACAAGGCCAAGTGCAAGGTCCTGCACATGGGTTGGGGCAGTCTCCAATGTCAGTACAGACTGGGAGATTAATGGATTGAGAGCAGCCCTGTGGAGAAGGACGTGGGAATATAGATGGATGAAAAATTTAACATGAGCTGGCAATGTGTGCTTGCAGCCCAGAAGGCCAACCGCATCCTCGGCTGCATCAAAAGAAGTGTGACCAGCAAGGGGAGGGAGGTCATTCTACCCCTCTACTCTGTTCTCATGAAACCCCACCTGGAGTACTGCATCCAGCTCTGGGGTCCCCAGTATAAGACAGACATGGAGCTGTTGGAGTGAGTTCAAAGGAGGGCCACAAAAATGATCAGGGGGATGGAACATGAGGAAAGGCTGAGGTGGGGTTTTTTAGCCTGGAGAAGAGAAGGCTCTAGTGAGACCTTATTGTGGCCTTTCAATGCATAGAGGGGGCTTTTAAGAAAGATGGGGAGAATTTCTTTTTATCAAGGCCTGTTGTGACAGGACAAGGGACAATGGTTTTAAACTGGAATAGGGTAGATTTAGACTGGACATAATGAAGAAATTCTTTATTATGAGCTTGTTGAGACACGGGAACAGGTTGCCCAGAGATGCTGTGGCTGCCCCATCCCTGGAAGTGTTCGAGGTCAGGTTAGATGGGGGTCTGAGCAACCTGAGCTCCTGAAAGATATCCCGGCCCATGGCAGGGGGTTGGGCTAGGTGACCTTTTAAAGTCCATTCCAGCTCAAACCATTCTATGATTCTATGATTCCAAGTTCCCATTTTTTATTTGTACTGTTGGTGTTGCCTTGCTAAATAAAACTCTCTGAACTTATGGTAACTAAATTAATATTATTTTTATTGCAGAGCATTTACTCAATTTAGCAATACAGTCTTGGATTCTAAACCTGTCTCCAAAGAGCTCACAGCCCATAAAACATTTCTGTTATCTGAAGATTTTATTATACAATTCCCTTGCACATGATCTAAATCACAGATTAAGCTAATGCTACTGGAACCCTGGAACCACAATATTCTCCAAGGTAACTTATTGGATATATGCATCCACATGTTTGGCAAGTGATCACTACTTTCTCAGTGCAAATTTTGAACACAGATGTATGAACACATTATATAATTTTCTTGTAGGTCGCATCATTCTAATTTACTTAGGAGAATGTAATGGAACAAAAGCCTTTCTAAAACCAAGATGCATTACTCTTATTGCTTCTCCATCTACTAGACACGTCAAAGTCACTGGGTGGTAAAAGAAAGAATTGCTCTCTGTGGCATGTCTTGCTCTTGACAAATTACTGTTGGCTGTTTCTTATCAAGTGATTATCCTCTAAATATTTACAATTGATTATTTAATTACTTGTTTCAGTAGCTTTCTGGATAGCAGAGTGATTTTGACACATTTAGGTGATCTTTCTTTATTTCTGGCAGACCTCACCATCTGCTATAAGGTCTCATAAACAAGTTCTAATTATTCAGAATTTGTTTCATGTCCATACCCTAAGTACTCAAGAGGCCAAATTTGATCAGTTACTGCTGGTCCAAGTACATCGTACCTATCCAAATGTTCTTTCAACCATTCTTTTCCCATTCTGGCTTGCTTCCTATGCCCTTAATTTCCATTTATTGAGTGTCTGGTCACAACTGACCTTTTGTATGAAAATTAAAACAAAGGACTGAAGGTTTTGTCTTCTTGGTGATATCATGAATTGTTCCTCTTCCCCTGTAAGTTATGGCCTACACCCTATATTCCTTCTAATTTGTTTGTTAATCAATTTTTTGTCTTGTCTTTTACATCCTTCACTATTTATAATACATTTTCAATATTGCCTGGGGAGGATTCTGAATAGGCAGAACCAGTAAGCAGCTACCAGGAAGCAGTCCTAGTTCATGGTTTCCGCTCAGGTTGGTGTCTTTGTGCACGTCAGACAGCAGAAGTGTGGGAATCATTGGATACCTAAACTTCAGGACCCTATCCTTGCAAAAGCCATGGGAACCCAGATGTTGCAGGTCACCTTTATGAGACTGTTCTGTAAATGTACACAGAAGTGAAATGGATAAGATTCATCACTAATTTTTTAAGGATGACAGGAAGTACTTACATTCAATTTCTGTGGAAAAAATAAATTACTCTATGAAGTTTAATTAGAAGTTCAGTATTTTGCATTAAGTTCTACAGTTTTGTTTTTACTTCACTTATGGCAACCATGTGGTTTAAGCTATGGCTTTTCTTTACTCGATTTCTTTTTCATTGGGCCACCCATGATAAAGGATTTTTGCTAAAATGAAAATAGAAGAAATGTCCTCAGTGGGAAGAGACACATAAATGGGCTTTTTGTCGCTTCCTGGTTTTCTGCTTCAGGATACACATAATCATTGAACTAATTATTCAGGAGCATGTTGGATGTTCTTTAAACAGCTGAGCAGAAACTTAAAGCTATCTAGCTAGGATGTAATGGAGTGGCAATTTTGTTCATTTTATTTCTGAGGAGTGTCCATATTTACCCATGCTTTGCTGGCTTCACAGAACCTTGATGAAGTGACTCCAAGAAACAAGCAATGGCACCTAAATTATTTAAGGAAACATTCACAGCACTATAATGACTACTAACCCATCTCAAAAAATAAAGGTCAGTAAATTTATTAGAGTCCTTGAGATTTACATTGCTGATATTTCCAATTCCTCTAGCTCATTTCCCTTTTATTTTTAAGAAAGGTATTATAATTTGACCTTGAATTTATTAATGGCCTATGCCACTAATTGGACTGCAGGTAGCAGTTAGAAAAACACAAGGAAGATGAAACTAAATAATCATCCACAAACTTCTTTTATCTTCAGTTTTAATTTGCATTTCCTCAGCTAATCACAGTTAAGTAAAGCAAATATGCAACTTTATATACTCAGCCATTAAAATATTTGAATCAGAAAATGTTTGTATCAGATCTGGGACCAAAAAATAAATTATATTTATGTAACAACATGGTACTCGCCACGTAACTCTCACTGGAAAAGAGTTCATGAACAGAATTTCAGTGTAGTGGTTAAGAGAGGACCTTGAGGTAGGAGACAAGGGCTTCTCTTCCCGGTTTTGCTATTGTCTCACGCTAACCAGTATCTCAACCTTCCTGTGACTTTTTTTTTTAATTTCCTTTTTTTCTGGCTGTACCAGCACTGTTGAAGATTATGGAAAAAATCCTCTCACTTCTAGGAAATAGCTGACATTCAAAAGAAGTTTCGTAATATTATTCTAGTTAGAATTAATTAATTTCATTGGAACAAGAAGAAAAGCCAGAGAAAATGGAGATTAATGAAGGTCAGAAGATGATGCTTGGTGTGTTGAAACTTTCACTGTATTCTTTTGTTAAATCTATACATAAAATACAAATTCTCACCAGTTAGGATAACACAATTCAGTACATCACACCAATTCCCAGCTTTAGCGAAATGCAGCCAACTTCAGGGTGAAATGTGGAAGCTCTTCAGTAGTAAAGAGGGCAATGTTTACCTCTTAACCTAGTCAGAAGGACTCAATACCTGGAAAAAAATGCAGAGCCAGGTATTATTGAGAGGAATGGCATGGTTCAAACAGATAGAAAAATTAGGAAAGTATAATGCATCACTGTCCTGATGTAGCTCAAAATGTTACCACTTCATTCTGTATAAGCAGACCACCACTATTAATCACTCACTGCTGCATAATGCATCAGCAACAAATACTAATGGTCAGTGCAGGACTTGTCTGTCTTAGCCAAATTGTTCAATCATTTAAATGGGCTTTAGATGACCTGATCATGAGACTGATTCATATGAAGTTGCTTAGCCAACCCATATGTACACTGTGACATGAATGTGGCTGCAAAGAAGTATAGTATACCACCTGCTGATAACTTAGTGTATTAATTATCATTCTGTTCCAAAAGAAAAAGGAAGGGAAATGGTGCTTGCATTGTCTTAAAGTAACTCAGATGAGACTTATGTAAGGATGATGTGGTAGTATTGCATATTATCCAGACCTATCAATAGCAGAGTCAACTAAGGTTAACTGCTCACCAGAGAACTGCCTGTAGGTGAGAGATCCTCCTCTTGAGACAATTGAGCCAAATGGGTATGATCCCTAGACCTCATGTTTTGAAGCTAATAGATAAAGAAACCTCAAATTCCTTTTAGCACTTAAACCAATGAATTTGTAAACTTCTCTACTGGCTGGCTTGCTTTCCTAGCTTGTTCAGTTTCCAGCTACTTTTTATAAAAACTGTATTCTCCTCTGTATTATCACACTCCTTTTATCCTGAAAGAAATGTTCACGCACATACACAAAAGAGGAGTCAATCATCTAGAGGTCCCTCAGGAGACTGGCTAGGGTTTGGCCAATCTTGTTCAAATGCCCACAAAACTAGAGGAATGCTCTGTTATACAAAAAAGCCACATAGTGAATAAATCCCAAATTTCCAAGAGCTTTAACAACTGCTTGTTCTGTCATGAATTATTTTCCTTTGATGTGACCCACAACCATGCCAGCTGGTATCAGAGCAAATCCCCCACATAGACAGGAGTCCTAGCATGTGGAGATCAAAAGAAAAAGTTATGACTTATTTAAGCCACTGTTTTCTTGAAACATTCCTTGAAGACATAGTGCCAAGAGAACTTGGCCACTGTAAAAATAATGATCTGAAAGGGTCTCACAGGTGGCCAACTAAGATAGATTTTTATTTTTTAAGTAAATACAGCTTATTCATAGGATATAGTTTAAATGAATAGTCCCATTTTGTGACAAATCAGTGTCTCTGTACCACAGGAAGAATTACGGCTCTCTGAGAACTTAAGATTGTGCTATGTGGTCAGCTGCTGAATGGGAATACTATTAATGTAACTTACAGAACTTAAAGTCAAAAGGTGACTTCTGGCCAAACAATCTGTCTTGTCTGCCCTTAAAGATCCTGGAGATTGGATTTTACCCTTTAATACATGTAACACTAACAAACCTTATCATCAAGGGTTTGAATAGTGATTGGAAA
>NW_010182021.1:81986-92843 GCF_000695765.1 Mesitornis unicolor
GAGTGTATCTCTTTCGTAGTGATGTGCTCACCTAAAGGAAGATATTCTAAATCATGAATTTTGCTGGAAATAAATTAAAATGCTGTGGTAGAGTGCATTTTTTGTTATTATTCCAGTCATTTGTGTTGAAGCTAGATCAGAAAACTATCATTTTACTTCAAAAAAAGTAGTAAGAAGAAAAAGCAACTGCTGGCATTTGTGGTAAGCAAATGACAGACGTGAAAACCTAATAACTTGTTCATAACAAGGTGGAAGAACTAAACATATATTAATGGACAGAATCTCCAGGAATCCTAATCGGACAAGTTATAGCTGTACTTCAATAACAGCAGAAATGAAAAATTGACACCACAGAAATGCACATTAGTACTCCTTTTCCATTCTCTTTATCAAATACAGATTCAGAAGTGGTGAATTATTATTTATCTGGATGTTAGATTGCAGAGAGAGCGGCAATTCTGCTAACTGTATTTAGCTCTGAAAAAAATGGTGAAAAAAAGAGAATAATCTAGGTGTACCTTCAATACATATTGGTAAAATAATAAGTTTCAATCAACCACATACAGGTGTCTTTAAGAAGCAGCAGGATAGAAATTTGTTGCAGGGCTTGTCAAACTGCTTATCACTGGTTTGCTGCTGGGTACACTGGCTTGAAACCAGGGCACCATGTCCTTAAAATTAGCAATGTGTAAGTGCTTTACTGGATAGCAGCCAATGATACCAGACAAGATAAAGTCCATTGAGCTTTTAATATTGCAGTTGTATAGTTAGAATTTACAGGTAATGTAAATTGGATATACCCAAGAGTATCTTAATTTGTTCATCATATTTGGGACCCTACCGAACTGTTTTCTATTTACTATGAATTGATAAACTCTGAAGGCCATGATATTTCTTCCTTTAAATTCCACCTGTCCTGTAGGGGATCCAGCTGCTGACAGGATGAATGCTTTAAAAACACCAAGCCTAAGTACCTCTAAAAGGAGATCTTCTCTTTCAGTGGCAGTGATGATTTTTTTACGTTCCAAGACCATCTCATCCAGTTGTTTTTGCTTTTCTCACAGTCACAGAGACTGCAGCTACAAAAGTAAGGGGGAAAATTAGTTCATATTTTTTTCAAAACTTATCTAAAAATTGTAACAGGAAGGCCAGAGGCAATTATTCTCCTGTTTTCCCACTTCTTTGACTCCCTGTTCCTCATGTGTTTTTTTGATTTTGTTTCTGTTCTTGGCCAGACTCTGGGCTGCTTGTACAGTTTGTACAAACAATGCACTGCAAAAAAAATAACCTGAATTAATATTTAAATATTTAATGACCTGGATCCTCCAGCAGATATGAGTTGCTGCTATATACCCCAAAAATACTATGTTTCATGATAGGAAATCTGGGAAAGCAATTTAAAAAAAAGCAGGTGAACTTGTATAAAATCAAAGTCAAATTGGAGATAAGGGTGACACCAGATTTGGAAAAGTAAGAAACAGCTCTTGCATATTCACTTTAAATATTATAAATTTAAAAGTCTAGATTGCTTTTCCATTAGAAAAGTCCAAAAGGTCACTAATGTTTGCCAAGGAGTATTTTCCTTACAATTTCATTAATATTGTGGCTATGTCTTAAAGAAAAAATCAATATATGCAGACTACTGGGAAGACTTCTCCAAGCCCTGCTGGATGTCCATCACTAGAGATGCATTTAATGTGGTGCTCTTCTACTCCCAGGCTCCCACAGTCTCCTAAAGTCACCTTGAAAAGAGTGCCCAGCTTTTGTTTCATGAACTTCCTATCCTTCAAATTTTTTTTCTTTCTCATATACCTCTCCTCATTCCCATTATCACAAGATCTGGGCTCTTCTCCTTTTCCCAGCTTTCCTTCTCCATGCACAAGTTGTGTGCAGAGCAGTGGGGAGCACTTGGGAGCTGAGAAGGGACAGAATCTCTTCTCTACCCCCATTGTGGTCCAAGAAGGCCTGGGCTTCCTCCTGCAGCCCTCAGAGGGAGGAAGCATTGTCCATGAGCTGCTACCAATTAAATGCAATAAACGAACATGTATGGGAACAGATGTTTAGACAATCAGAGTGTAACCATGCTCTGAGGCCTACAGAGGCATACCTGAGCTTTCTATCACAAATAAATTAATCAAGAACAGCTCATCCATATAAAAATATTAGCCCTGCCATGCAGCCAGAAACCATGCTGGCTGCTAAAGAGAGATCAGTTGAATCAGTTCTTCTGTTGTAAATTGAAACTGCCTCAAGGCAGCTTTATTTCATCTAAAAAACTTTTCATGTCTTCCTATAAAATGACAGAGACTATAGGCATGCTATTGGTTTTAACTGAGTTTATTAAAAGCATTTCTGTAGTATTATTTGGACACTGGTCTCTTCTTTATGTGAACAAGATAAATAATTCACCTTTAAAACAATGGTTGCTATTCAAAGGAAATAAAATTTGGGTTCACCAACCAAAAGTATGGACTGAAGTAGGAGCTGAGGTATTTAAAAGGCTGGTATTGAAATAGAGTGATGTTTTTCTCTGCATGAAACCTTTCTCACTGTATTTTAGCCACCTACAGTATAGGTGTTTCAGTTAATCCACTTGCCTGGAGTCCTTTTCCAGTTGAGAGGGAGAGATGCCCCCAGAAGAAGATTGATTTGACTTAACAGCTATCCTACAGAGCACAGCTTCAACCCTCTGAAATGGTTCCTTAGCCTGCTTCAGAATAGTGCCTCAAGCTATTTATCACAAAGAGCTAAGAAACATCAGCTGGTCAAACCTGGTGGCAGATGTCATCAAGACAAGGCTCCTGGCAGGTGGCAGAGGATAGCTGGGCTGTGTAGATCTTGACCCATCAATATTAACAGGCATGGCTGTGGTCTGGGAGCAAAATTTAGTAGCCCTAGAGCTACTGGTTATTGCCTTCATTTTCTGGCTACCAATACTCCCTCAGGAACTCTGCAGTGATACAGAGCTTATTACTAGGTCTTTATTTGTCCCTTTTTGCAATTCCTTTAGGACATTTTGTAGTTTAAAACAGGCAAGAGAAGCAACTGACAGTCAGTAAACTATGGCAATTTTCAAGGACTCTATGGCTCCTGGCTGATCGTTGTCAGTTGGTTTAAATTACAGAAATCTTCAGGCTGTTCTATCAGTGTCTGGATTTCCCAGTTATGAGAAAAAAAGGTCAAGAATATTTTCTCCTCTGCTCAGCAAAATGAAAAGAAAATTTCTCCCTGTAGGTTAGCTTAAGACAAAAGGAAAAGGAAAAAAAAAAACCAATGACTTTTCTCATTAATTTTGTTCATATGAACAAGACATCAAAATCCTAAGTAATGACATCAGAATCTTTTTGATATGGTCTCCAGGGCTGCGGAGAAATGAAACAGAGAGAGAAGACTACAGCCTCCCACAACTCACACCATGGTCCCAGCTTGCTCCAAACACTATCTCATCGATCCTGACTCGTAAAGGCAGTTCAACAGAGGGAGGGAGAAAGTCATTACTGATTGCTCAGTGTTTCATTCCAATTTACATTCTCTGAGAAATATTTTTTGACCCATAATGAGCCTATTAAATGGCACTTATAAAAAAAAAGTTGGATTTTTTGATTCTGTCATCTGACTTCATTGTACTTCTCTAACATTCACCCAGCAATTCATTTAACCATAAGCATAAATTATGCACCTGCTAGCAGAAAACATCTTAATAAGTGAAAGTGACAGAAAGACAGAAAGACTGAGATTAGCTGACCAGCTCTTTTCTCCACAGAACCTGCAGCTCTAATTTTAAGTCATATCCTATTAATTTGCTTTTCCTTCACAAACTATTTTTAGTCTCAAACATTTCAGATTGATGTGTATAGATATAAAACAAGGCAGGTGCATGAGCTCCCTCCTTTTTATTCCTCAGCGTTATATTTGAATATTTACCAGTGGAGAAAGTAAGAGCCAACAATGAGATTTCAATGCAGAATTTCACAGTACCACTTTGGAAAGATATCTGTATGATTAATAATTGTTGTTGAAAGTACAGGATATGAATCAGCCTCTATGTCCTGATGATCGGCTCTGTGAGAAGAAGAAAAAATCATTGTACCAGTGGTAAAAAAAGTATTTATGAAATATTATTGGAAGTGATTTAAAGCAATCTACTTACTGACTTACTAAGCTAAGTAATCACTACAGCTGGCCTGGATTTGGTATGAAAATATTAATTGATATCTCAGAACATGACTTCTGAGCAGGTCTTTGCTGCTATTCATGCACTGGGCAGTTAAACTGTTTGGTGAAATGCATAAGTACAATGAATGCAATGTCCCTAGCATAAAAAGAAAGACAAGACCTCATTGCACAGATTTAAAAATTGGTGCAATTGCAGATCTACCTGAAAAAACAGACAGTCTTTGAATTATCTTAGATCAATAGTGAATCTCTGACTACACATTGCAAAATAGATATTCATGTGCATTCTGTGATACAGCAATTTGTTCTTGCTTTTCCTTTGGTAATAGGTCTTACCTACAGAAAATTAGGGATGAACATATTCAATTAGCTTCCTGAAATACAGTGTCATTGTTCCTTTCTCTTACCTTTTTATTCATGGACATTTTCCTAGTCACTTTTAGTTACTGCCTCCTGTGGGCTTATGTAGCAGACATGCTGACTCCTTAATTAAAATTGCATGCCAGGAAGTAAGTAACTGCCAGCTGAATGCTTCCCTCCTACTGTTGCATTCTGTCAGCTCAGGGATGGTTTTCTTTCTCCTCCCCCCCCTTATTTTTTTTTTTAAGGAAATGTCAGTTGCTCTTTATGAAAGTAAATTTAGGAAACTCTGGAAAACGCACTTAATACAGTAATTAAATCTAGAAAATGTAATTATTTTTTGCGTAGAATTATAAAATGAGCGCACTAAAAGTAGGAAGTCAGTTTTCTGGGTCTGAATAGCCGAAAGACCATGTAAAAAACATTTGTGGGCAAACCAGAGTGGCTTTTGCCACAGGTTGGTACCCTTCTGGGGATATATTTGTGGAACACTCCTGGAATTATGCAAGAGCCATGTGCAAGTTCCACTGCCCAGATATTTCTGTTTTCCTAGAGGCAAAATCCTGTTTAGGGAGGAATAGGAAGTGTGGATGCCTGCTTGAAGCTTCCCAGGCTTTGAGAAGAGGTGAAGAGCAGCAGCTGATCTTCAAGAAAACACAGATGAGGTGTACATGTCTCTGCAAAGCAAATAGGCTTCCACACCAGCAGTGCCTCTGTGAAAGGGGTGAAAAGGCCATGGCTGGGAGGTAGCAGGAGACTTGGTACCCCACGCTAGCATCCTTCTGGAGGCTGCTGCTTCTTGTGCTTCATCTAGGAATTTTCCTTTTGAAGAACAATTCCACTTCGCTCTGAAACAAGGTGGGGTAGAGAGTTAAAAGCCTTTTCTAAAGTGGGAACGTTGAAGACAAGATCATTAGGGCCTGAATTAGGCTCTTGAATGCCTTGATTAGGCCAAGACATCCACTATTCTCTGCCTACACCAACATTTGTTCATTTTCACCATTGCTTCCAGTGATGTCCGACTCATGCAGTTGTCCTTTTTGCTTATAGGAAATATGGTAGCAGCAGAAACTCTCTTCCAAAGAGAGAGCAATAAAAGAAGTTGCACAAAAGTTCCTCCTTTCCTTCTAGTTCTACCATTTTTATATCCCTCATCTTGTGAATACAAACTCACTTACTGTTCCAAAGCTTTCCAGGTATCTACAGAGGTTTGAAACAGGTTGGTTTGTTTGCCCTGATAGGTGGAATTCACCTCTATATTGGCTGTCTGTGGTCGAGTCATCACCTCTGGAGGTATTTAAAAAATGGGTAGATGAGGTGCTTAGAGACATGGTTTAGTAGTGGACATGGTTGGTTAGCGTTGGTTATGGTTGGACTCAATCTTAAAGGTATTTTCCAACCAAAGGATTCTATTATTCTAATGAGAACCAGACATTCCAGCACAGGCCAGTACTCATGGAATATACCAAAGTGCTCAAGTTTCTTGGCTTCCAGTATTTCTTCAGGGTCACCTCACTGGTATGAGCAGAAGTAGATGTGTTACAAGCACAGCAAAATTTCCAAAATAAGCATGACTGCATCAGTACGTTTGCAATGCCTTGTACCACACTGCATTCACAATGGTTGCTGAACATCGTTAATGTTAAAAAGGACAAACAATGAGACCTGCCTGCTTCCAGGTAACTTCTGCTGTACCAGCTCCCAAGAACAGAGCTTCTGGGCAGCCGGAGGCCTTGGCAGTTTGCACTTCACGTGCATGCTGTGCTCCACAGCTTCCAGGGAGAAACAAGGGCTTAGCAGCTGTGATAGCTGGCAAATTTAGCATTTCATATCTTCAGGGTATGATTTTTTTGTTTAATTTCCTTTGTATTTTCACTTACAGAGTAAAATTTTGACCCCAGGAATCTCAGTAGGAAAGTTCTCATTGATTTTAGCTAGACTAGGATATAAACGTAATATTGTAAAATGGGGAAGTAAGCAAAGGTTTTAGAGACGAATAACATCTTTTATTACATTAACTGACATACTTTGAAAAAACAGGTGAGCCTTTGGGCGCACAAGTTTTATAGTTCATATTGTACTAGGTTAAATATTGATCTGAAGTTAAAACATGCAGGAACGTAAGCTAAACACAGTAGGGCTGATATTTTAATTAAACCCCAAATCAATCACACTTTTCAGAATTAATTTTGAAAGTACCACTCATTTCAGGCTTCCATTTTTAGGTTGAAACTGATAGAGCACAAAGCTCCACCACAACCAAAACACTGAAGAAGAATATAAATAAAAAGACTAAGAGACTAAAAATACTCTTGTGATTTGTTCTAGGTTATTCTCTGTGCTTAAGCCATTGCAGCACAAATTGAAAACCTGCTAAGAATAGATCCTCATGTAGATGAGATAGAAATGGCTTTCTTGCTCTGGTTTGTATTTTAGTTCTGATTTCCCATGTTTAATACAAGCAGGTAGGAGCAAAGATCGTGAGTTCAGATATCTGTCTCATTCAAACTTTCTTGAGTTTGAATTCCAGCAAAGAGAAAAAAGAGCAGAGAAAAACATGGATAAATATACAATAAAATTTGAAACAAAACTTTAAAAAAAATTAATCATGGTTGCTAAGTAACAAAAACATACTTAACCTTTTCTAATGATTAACAAACCTCAAAATTCGCATAAGTCAGGAAACAAATAAAGAAGAAGCTTTGCAGATGTTCTTTTCTTTTGCAAGTTTTCCAAGTTGCTTACAGTTTTTGCTCTTCTAAAATCTGTAAGGCGATAAGAGGGAGGAAATTACCAGATAACTGAACTAAAGAAGGCACTGTTCCTCTGTGAAATTCTAGCAAGTGGTATTTGTGTTCTGAAGATAATTTTTTTTCCTCTGAATGATACTCACCCTAAAATGAGATCTGAGCCTGAATATGCCAAGACAGCTTTAGGGTGGGAGTTTATTTTTGCAAGGTTTATATCACATACTCATCACTGCAAAGACACTGTGCATAACCTTTGCTTTGACTTTTAAGAGTCAATCGATGATAAGAATCTTCACAGAACATATTCCCTGTCAGGTCTTTATATCCTTTTTCTCTCAGCATAGGTAATCACAGATATTTCTTAAACATTATTATTCTTGGCTTTAAAAATCTCTTACTGCACTCGCTGAAGTTAAACCAGTTCTATCTCATCTGTATATCTCTATCTTCATTTACAAAGCCCAGGTTTTGGTAATTTTCTTGCAAACTTCCCACAGAGTAGCATATAAGGGACCAAATCCATTTCTCTCTAAGGGTCAAGGTTAGATATTTTAAGGTTCTACAGTGAGTTTATACCAGCATCAGGCCATGAAAAATACAGTTCAGATTTGCCTTGGATATCCATGAGACCATAGTTCAAACCACAGCTATCAATGTCTCCATTGCATAGAATCACAGAATATTTAAAGTTGGAAGGGACCTAAGAATTATCAAGTTCAACTCCCTGCTCCTTGCAGGACTACTTAAAACAAAATCATATGAGTAAGAGCATTGTTCTGATGCTGTTTGAACTTTGAAAGGCTTGGTGACATGACCACTTCCTTGGAGAGCCTGTTCCAGTGACCAATGACTTTCTCAATGTTATTTCCCAAGTAGTTTTTGCCTACAAAAATCTCAGAAAATTAGAGAATTTATAAAATAATCTGTCTCCTTGCCTATCTAGTGAAGGTTGGCTAGATAAGTTTAGATTTATCCTTTATTTATGGCCCTTCTAAGTCTGTTGTGTATCTGCCTATTTAAGAATGGGAGAAGCAACAACCTGTAGTCATGAAGGTAACGTATTTCATGGAATCATCTAATCATAGAATGTGTTGGGTTGAAAAGGGCCTTTAAAGGTCATCTAGTTCAACCCCCCTTCAGTGAGCAGAGACATCTTTAGCTAGGTCAAGTTGCTCAGAGCCCCATCAAGCCTGACCTTAAATGTCTCTAGGGATGGGGCATTTACCACCTCTCTGACTGGTTGCAAGATCCTTGATCTCTGCTCATTTCTGCTGTATGATTCCATTTCTGTATCTAGTGAGATACTTTTATTATTGTTTTCTACTCTACTTTCTCTTTCTGTCTTTCATTAGCAGGGTACACTGTCATCACTTAAAAGAGTTGGTGTCCATTACTATTATAAAGCCTTTGTTTGGAACATCAAAGATGGGGGACTAGGACAGAACTTTCTTATTATCTCCAGCTCAGAATAGGATGACACACACCTGTTTATTGGAAAACAAGATAGCCAGTAAAACTGGTTGGGTACTTTGGGGATGATATTCTTTGCTCTCAGGAAAAAAAAATGAAATTAACACATTGAAAAGGAGTAGTATTAACATTTTGATCCAATTTCTTTTATAAAAATACAAATCCCCATTTCCAAGTTTGAAATTATATTTAGCTTCATAATTTAAGCTAACAATAGATATGTAAAAAATGAGCCAATATCTAAAAACCATTCAGATTCAATTGGAACACTATAGTTTGATTGACACAAACAAAATAACAAACATAAGTATGTTCATCATTGTGCCAAGAACTTTCAGGATGTCAACTGTTTATCCTGAGCTTGAAAAGGAAATTCTTTTCATATCACAGAAATATTCTTGTGATAAAGAACTTACTTGCTGGAAAAGTTGAAATAAAATTCTGGCAGCAATTTTTTTTTCTCAAAAATAAGCCAAAGCGCAAGCAGACTAAGACTAGGAATGCCAGACAGTTCACGAATATCTTTACAATTTAAGTGTTTATCAGTTCTAAATTTAAAAGCTTATAACCTTAGCAGATGGCAATTTAAACCACCCATGGACTAATATACTAAAGATTATTTCCCCTGCTGATCTTCAGAAGACCCTTGAAGATCTAGATTTGAAGGATGTACTATGTATCAGAGACTCAGATGTAAAAAACAGTTTTCATAAATCTGTTTAATAGGGGTAAAGTTTATTTCATTTTTTTCCTGAAATCTTTAAGTTAGACTCCTAAGCCTTAGCTGATGCTGTGCTCCATTTCTAACTGAGAGATAAAAAGGGGCATCTTTTATTGATGGTTTATCAGGATTACACTAGACACCTTACAATAAGCTGAATTTCTCTGACTGCACATTTGTCCATATAGATTAGGGCACCCTAGGATATCTATCTTAGAAGTCTAAGGTTTGGGCACCTAAGTAAAAACAGATGATTTCTTAAGCCTAGTTGTTTTATTTTGCAAACATATATGGCCATGATGATGTCATGACTCAGATTGTCATGACGGTTCAAATTGCCTTTCCCTTGTCTACATCCTTTACCCATGATATTGGGTACACAGTTGTGTACACTACTTATTCATCTTTGGAGAAACTGTTAGATCTTCATGTAGCTCTAGATATGTTTAATCACAAATGAGAGAAGTTTATTAGAACTTCCAATGTACATGTAAAATGCTTCCAATGCAAGCAAACTGAAATTGCCCTAGGATAATAAATGCTGTCATAACAGCTTTGAAGGTATTGCCTTGCTTCATAATGCTGCTTTTTTTAAAAGCATTAAACATCAAATTGATTTTAAATGCCAAGATCTCAAATCAAGAAGAGACTTATAGCATAGATTCATTTTACATAAATATTTTTGAAGTTTCAGAATTTCAGAAGAAAACTGAACTATCTTAATACACTATTCTTACTGATATTTACAGTTAAGAACTCAAATGAAACAGGAGAAAAAAATTGGCCATATACTGATAGGGTTATTAAGGTACAGAAGAATCAAGGCTGACAAAATTAGGTTACAAACTCAGCTACAAATAACAAAAAAACTTTCAATGGATTCTCCTTTTACTGTGGAAAGTTATATGAAACTAGCCAATGCATGAGGAAATGAAGACACTGATGAACTGGTGGAAGCATGATGCGTCTGTCACTAAATACTCCAGATGCAAGACTTTGTGTATGTGCAAGCTATAAGGAAATACAACTGAAGAGAAATTTCAGGCAGCTAAAAATTAATGCAAAATAAGTTGCCAGGCTGAAAGGTTTCCTGCAAAAATTTGCTGTAGAAAATTATCAGTGCCATGGCTGAGATCTCAAGCTTTGTGCTATCAAAAGTTTAATCCTATAAACTTCTGAATAAAGCACAGCTCTCCTTATTCTGTTAATCTATAAGAAGTGCATAGAAACACTTACTGGTCTATACTTCTAACCAGAATAAAAAACCTTGTATTTAAAATACAGTTATTTGTATTTCAAACAGATACATGCCAACTAAACTGAATTGGGGACAGGTTAACATGAGACCGGAAATGTACTTGCACTCCCCTGCACTCTTTC
>NW_010182021.1:92874-100454 GCF_000695765.1 Mesitornis unicolor
CTTAAAATTTTAGTTTTTTATATAAGAAGTCTTAAATTTGTTATAGAGCTAGAGAGTTTTTTGCACTCTTCCTCATCTTACCCAGGCTTGCACTGGGTAAGTTGAGGAAGAATAGTAGGGAAGAGTCAGAACTCCAACTCATTAGTCTAATTGTCTTCCTCCAGACCTCAGTTTCTGAAAATGAATTATACCTTGTTGTCCCCTTTATGCCTGCATCCTACACACATGCTTTCACAAGTAAACATCTTGTTGCTGATCATTTCTAAACTTACAGCAATTGTCTTAGTTTGGTTTTTCAAGAGGCAGTTACTTTTAACATTGAAAGGGACTAGTGATCTAGTTTTTCAAACAAGCTCCTTTCATTTGCAGCATCTTCACAGGAGAGGGAATTTCCTGCTCTGGTGCAATTCAAAGTCTAGTTCTGGAGCTATGTTCAGGATTGAAATGGTCTCATACAGGACTCTATAGGTGACATTCACTCATATTCTTATGAACAGTTTATTTTTCAATACTCTGAAATTTTGCATCAACTACCTATGTTCCTCATTAAAAGATTAACTTCTTTTCAAGAATTGTTGCCAGAGAATCAAACGTTATACAAAAGTCAGGAAAGCCTCTTAGAAAGCAGTAGAAAAGGTTTACTGTGCTGAGGAAATGTGTCCTTTGAGCCAAAATCCTGGGTCAGAGAGGACTGAGTATCTGATGTACACTGGGAAATATACATTCACAGACCTTACAAAGAAAAGACACTGAGTGATATTTTCATGCCTGACAGAAAATAAACAACACTTTAATTACAGAAGATGAACTCTTTTATCACAGAAGACTTAATCAGCCTCCTATTTTGCCACATTCAGTACTCCAGAGCTAGTTCTTTTTTCAGTATAAAGATTTTTATGTGTGTCTATGCAAAGGAAAGCTCCCCCTTGATCAGATGTCTCCTCTAAAATCTGATTTCATTGCCAGAGCATCATGGCTACTGGACAGCTCAAACAGAGGCCGGAGAGGGACACACAGGCTGATTTAATCATTTGCCTGTCAGAATAGAAAATGAGTTCTTAGTTCTATTGCCATTAGCACTTCAAAGAGAGTGTGACAGGCATACATAGTTCTAAAATATAGTAATTCTGTTTCTTCCTAGATGCAGAATCCAGCTGTTTGAAACTTGCACCAAAAGAAAAACAGAACACATGGCATATAATCCCATTGTGCTGACACATCTGATCTCCACTTAAAGGCTGGATATGACAAAAGTATTTGAAATTCTATTTTAATTTTGAGATATTAATTATTTCAGCAATTATTTCAGCAACAGTAACACTTCAAGAGAATCTGACAAAGTAGTAAGAAAACCACAGAGGTTAAGTCTGAGATACAAAAAAACCCATCCCTGTAGGATAATGTTTTAAATGGCCATAAGGCATAATCCAGTTTTGAAGATCAAATGATCCAAAGTGAGCTGCTACTGAATCTAAAATTCACCAGCAGCTTTTATTTTGACCCTGAAAGTTCTCTTGCCTTTGGCACCTGACCTTAATCTCATGGAGACACTGTCAACACTGGCAGCACCAAGTCCTGTGCAGAATTGTTATCTCTAGGGCTCACAGCAAATGGAGAGGTGGCAGTGGTTCATGCAGTTGGATCCTGCCAAGTGCTACCATCCAAGAAAGCAAGATCAGGATTTAATTCCCTCCCTGATCTGATGAGATTCAAAGCCATATGCCCCCTAAGAATGCTGCAACCATCAGGTTATAAAACACTACCAAGTGGATGGAAACATCCCGTAAGCAGACCCAATTCATGCTTTTGCTAAGGAGAAACAGGAATTCAGATCCTGCCTGGTCTTGTTCCTCTATTGATTAGCTCCAAGCAGCTCCCTTGCCAAGGGAGTTTCTGTGGACCATTCTAAGACATCCAAATGCATCAAGTCACTCATCATTGAATTGTCTTTATAAGGGAACTTGAGTCTTTTCCTTGACTACATTGCAATGAATATAGTGGTCTTAGTTTTAGCCTCCAAGTTATCCTAATGCACTTAGTGCCTAATTTCATAGCGCTGCACTATTTGATTTGTCAGGGTTTATACAGTTTCTTTTCAGCTCAACCTTACTGCACAAGGCCCTCAAGAGATTCCTGCAGAGTGGAGATAAAAATGTATTCCCTGTGGCTATATGGAGTTTTTTATTTTTTTTCTGTAAATATGTCCTTTGGCTTTTCGAATGGCTCTGTAGGACAGAATTTTGTATTAGTTGCCCTGCATCAAAATCAAAAGGGATGCCAAAGACAGAGTCTCATTTCTAACCTGAATGCATGAAAAATTAGTTCTGTCATTGACTGAAAGGCTACTTACTAAGGGATCTAAGCTTGTTGTTTACTTCTATAACTGCCATATCATTAATTACTAATTATCCTATGCCGTATCTGTGGATGCTTGGTGCGTACCCTTACTATTTATGCACATGTACAGATTCATTCATCTTGGGAGGGGAGCTGTTCACACTCTTACATTGATTAACATTTTCTTTCACAGAAAGAATTTCTTGTACAGCTCAAGTGCAATTATTACAGGTTTAGAAACAAAATGCCTCTGCACTGCTGGCATTTTCAGAAAGTGGATACAGATCAAATTCCTGGCAAATAATTCAAGTCAAGACATTTGTGTTCCATTTACAATATTTTCTGCCATTGCAGTATATAAACTCCACTGTTCGCTAAGGCTGACATCTCTTTTTTCATGTTGAGACTTTTGTTTCATGTCAACACATAAGATAACTGACAGCAAGACTGGCCAGGTTTCTACAAATCTCCTGTTCTTGCTCAGGTTAGCTCACTGTGTAACTGTTATCTTATCAATTTTCTACTGACAATTTTTGTCCTCATTCACACACACAAAAAAGTCAATGGAGTTTCTTCCTTGTACAGGAGAGTGAAGTAATATCCTAAGTCTTCAATGAATATTTAGGAGTTACTACCCCAAACACTATTGGAAGTTCACATGTTTGGGTTTTATAACATCTTTTTGGGTCGTGGACAGAGTGAAAAGTTCAAGCTCCACCTCCATGTTGTTAATGGTGTGACTACAGCAGAACAGAGCCACCAGATTAGTCCAGATATATCTAGATATGTTTGACATCAAAAGCAAAGGAGTCACAGAGGCAGAAAATGAAGCACATTTCTTAGGCAAGAAATCATAGAATCATAGAATGGTTTGGGTTGGAAGGGACCTTAAAGATCATCCAGTCCAATCCCCCTGCCATGGGCAGGGACACCTCCCAGTTGAGCAGGTTGCCCAAAGCCCTGTCCAACCTGGCCTTGAACACTTCCAGGGAGGTGGCATCCACTTGGAAATCCTTGAGCAACCTATTCCAGTGTCTCACCACCGTCAGAGTAAAGAATTTCCTCCTAATATAAAGTCTAAATCTACCCTCTTCCAGTTTAAAACTATTCCCCCTCGTTCTGTCCCTGCTGCCCTTGTAAAAAGTCCCTTCACAGCTTTCCTGTAGGACCCCTTCAGGAATCAAAGCAGTTGTCGAGTTTAGGTATATCCTGTTGCTAGTTCAGAAGTGTATAACACATTTACCATTGTATAGGTGTAGATAAAGAGCAAGACCGACTGCAGCACCTTTCTGACAGGAGAGCATGTCACATCTCATGTAGCTTCTGCTGGATTACATAAAAAGCTGCTTGCAAGCTCTTTCGTTCTTTCTGTTAATTCAATCTCAATTAACCTGAGAAGACTTGGGTTTTATGCCTGGTTCTGCAATGTGACTTTGAGGAAAACAGTTTTGCTTACCCAGGTCTCTGTTTCCCTTCCTGTAAAATGGAATAATAACAGCAATCTAAAGTATTCCAAGACATAAGAGTGGAAAGAAGTACAGAAAGTAAAGCACTGTTATTACTTCACCTTATCCACACTATATTTCTTCCTCCAAACAGCATTTTATTCTAAACAAAAGAAATTCATCAGAAGTTCAGCATCATCCTTGGCCCATCATGTTTCTATGGTTACAGAGCCTGTGTTTTTCATCTGTAGAAGCTAGCGAGAATTTTCCCATTTTAAAAGAGTGCCATGCCCTGTCTCTCTGACCCTCCCTTATCAAGGACTGGTTATTCTCATTTTACCAGCCTCATCAAGCCCTGTACTGAAAGCATCTCCGAATCAGAATGCAGGACAAAGGATTTAAATACAAAGTAAGCATAATTTGCAGTAATACCCAGAAATGTCATCACAAAAAATAGAAATACAGGAAAGAACTTTATCCCTGAAGGCCTATCTAGTCTCTAGTTTTCAGCAGATTGGGCAAGCTTCTGCATGATGAAGAGAACAAGATCCTCTTCCTGCTAATGGCTGCATGCCTTGGCATTCCTCTCAAGCCTGTTGCATAGTTCGTGTCAGAGAGCAGTCACCAAGCTTCATCTCAGATCCAATCCTTTTGGATATTTTCTCATGCAATTTGATTTTCTATATGAAATGCAATACAATGCATATACAAACATATATATATATTTATATATGTGTATGTACAGTTGCAGTACATAAGCAACACATGTAAACACACACACAAGCCCCTCCATTACATGAAGCACCGTGAGGCAGCACAGATGCCTTTTCTCACTCCCAAACATTCCTTTCTACAATAAGAAGTCAAAGTCCATTTCTTCTCAGGGTAATGTCAGAATTTGGCTGCTCTGAGCCGGCTCCCTCTTTATCCCCCACCTCCAACTTGTGTATTCCTCATTTGCATTCCTCTCCTTCAGACATCTGTAGGATTTTATCTGTTGTTGTAACGTTAGTGCAAATTACCACATAAAAACTCAAAGTTAGTTTGGTTCAGTGATCTACCATGACTTCTTCATAGTATGGTTAATGGAGGGTTTTGCAATGACACAGAGAAGAACCTGTGCCAGTACTGCGCAAGATGTTCAGTGTGCTCTTGCAAGACTGACACTGATGCTGGATGATGTATCCATCTCTTTACCATTTGAAGGAAAAACACATAAGCTCCCCCTAAGCCAATCACAACCATTGAGCCCCAGCTTGCATGCTTTGCTGCAAGTTTGCCCATCTGGAGTTGTCTGAGTGTAAGCTTTACTTCCATGACCACATCCTCTAACAGAAACATCTGCAGGGGCTTTTTCCAATTTTTTTTTTGTTGACAATTCATCAGCGGCTTCCATCATCCTCATAAAGAATCCTTTATCAAAATGCTATTTTCTTGATCATTCTCAGTCTTCTAATTTTTTGTTACTGCTAACTCCACAAGGAACAACCAGGGTTTAAGGAACCTGCAAGACTGCCTGAAAGCAGAAGTCTAGGAAAAAATAAAAAGCAAAATTAGCAAATATCCTCTCAAGCTTTATTAGAGGAAACTGAGATTTCCCCTAGTCCCTCCAGTTCACTAAAGGCAACTTCTCTATGTTTAATAACTCTTCCTGTACTTGTCTTCCATGAACCAACACAGGCTCAACTTGAACCCATGTCAAACTTCCACAATATCCCAAAGCAACGACTTCTGGTCTAACTAGGCATTGGATGAAGCACCTCTTCCATTTTTTTGGCTTTGTACAAATCTCTACCATGCAGTTTCAAAGTATATTTCTTCAGATTACATCTTCAATGCTAGTTTGTGTGAATTCACAATGAAGCAAATAGGAATAATAAATCAATAGCCAGCTTGCTATTCCAAATTATTGGCACAAAGGTTCAGCTGAGCAGAGGCAGATCAACTAAAACTCACAAAAGAATAAAGTGGTGTTTACTTTTCCTTCTAGACTACAGTGTTTAGAAATAGCATAAATACTCAACTGTGAAAGAAGGTTTACCAGAGGTGATATTTGCCACAAAAGGGGTAGGAGAATGTGAGCAAGGCTGACTTGGAGAAAGACATGTCACAACCTGTGTCTCAAAAGCTGAAGGCTCAGCACAATAACTAGAACCATGTGTTCTACTGTCACTTTTCCTTGTACCCTCAAACCCTTAGAAATACTGTCAGGGCTGTTGTACAGAGCTATACTGTACAGCTGCTCAGAACAGAGCCAGGAGAGAACCTTCTGGACACGGATTTTTGTGGGGAAGGAAAAGGACTCTTCTCCTACAACCTTTGCAAGGTGGGGAAGGAGCCATTCTATGGTGCTCCAAAGTGACATCAGAATTTGTACTACTCCATTCTACACATTTGTGAAGGAGGACAACCAAACACTTTCATTTTTTTCACCAAAAATGCAGCCACACAGAATTTATAATATCAGATAAAACTTTAGAAATTAGTATTTGTCTAAACTGTATCAACACTTGTCTACATTGGTATAATTATAATAATTATCATTAATAAACAATCATTTTGTTCTGGGTTGTTTTCCTCTCTTAAATGCATTTTGTTAAGCAGTCTGCAGATTAGAGCTAAATTAAAGATGTCTATCAATTTTAGGTTGTAAGAGTTGAAATGTAAATATTTCTATAGAATCTGAAAAAACTGCAACACAAAGGCCAAAGCGTATGTAAAAGGTAATTTTTTACTCCTTTGGAATCTTTGTGGAAGAATGCAATTTTCTGGAAATTTCTGAGAAAGATCAATCAATCCCATTTTGATTGATGTAAATCAGCAGGGAAAAAAAACAACCATCTTTTGACATCTGTTTACACCAGCTGTAAATTGAGGGCAGCAGCTTTAGCTCTGATTATGGTTAAGACTTATTTTTATGCCCCACCAGAAGTTTAAATGCAGTTTTATTAAAAATAAAAAATAGTTTGATGATGAAGTGGTTGCCAATTCCTCCTTAATTATCACACTTGTTGGAGGATTCATGAACTAAAATGGATATGATTATATAGAGTTCTATGGCTTGGAATCACCACCTTAAGAATTCTGTAATTTAGAAAGACCACTTTAAGATGACACAGGGATAAAGAAAGAGAAAGTACGACGATGCGGCAAGCGAACAACCCGGAAGTAAACCAACAGGAAGCGGAAGTAAACCAACCTGACCCAGATGTGGGCGGTGACATGTAAGATAGTAACCAATCATGTATTAGCTTAGATAATATGGACAGATATATGTAACCAATAGAAATGCTTATGTAGTGTGACTAAGGGATTTTGGACTATAAAAGCGCAGCCTTTGATAAAATAAAAGTCTACGATTTATAACTATTATAGAGTTGTCTCAAAGTCCTGTGGTCGTCTTGCAAGTGGTGACCCCGACGTGATACTGCGACTGCAGAGGCAAGACGATCCCCAGCTGGAGACTGCGCAGCTGGACTGACGCAGAGGGGTCAGCAAAGTGAAGAATCGTTGCAACGAAACGGAATCTCGCCCAGAGAGGTGAGCAGCTGGGGTGGTAGCATGGGTCAGAATTCAAGTACCGAAGAAAAGGCGGTTGTTAGGATCCTGCTACATATTCTCTCTAAGAGAGGGATGAAATACGACAAATTGCTTCTAATGAAGCTTTTACGATGGTGCCGTGAGAACGGGTACACACCTGACCCAGAATTAGCATTTAAAGTCGAGACTTGGGAAAAGATCGGAAAACAGATTTATGATACTATCGAAATGAGAGATAAGCGAGAAGTGGAGATAGCA
>NW_010182022.1:0-7883 GCF_000695765.1 Mesitornis unicolor
ATTTTGGATAGACTGAATGAACAACGTGAGCAGGACCAGTTTACGGATATCACTCTGATTGTCGATGGTATGTACAGGCCTAAGAACCAGTTGGTATATAGAGAATTATGAAAGCTGTGCTGGGAAGCTGTTGGGTTTGTCACAGCTCAGCTGTCAAACTGAGTTGCTAGCAAATTCTTGGTTCTGTATTGGTGTGTGAGTTGCTTACAGAGTTTCATTTAAAATCTTGGGCTGAACAGAGTCTCCAGTAGTGATTAATAATTTTGCATCTGCTTTTCCAAACAAGGGGCTAAATATTTTCGGATAGAAGCTCATTTTGAAACTGCTGTACTACATTTAACGTATTGTCTAAGGATTTCCAAAACATTGTAAAAATATCTTTAAAAAAACTTGAGCTGTTTGCATGCAGAGAACTTATACAAATATTGGATTATTGGGTTTTTTTTAAAAAAAAGGAAAAAAAAACCCTTGAAATAAGATTGCCTTCTTGCTTCTCTAGTATCTGCCTACTATTTTGATATATACTTACAATAGGGTAGAACAACTCAACTTTCTTTTTCTATGTGTTCTAAAAACATAAGTATTAGTTTAAAAGGAAGACGGAGATATAAGTGCTTATTATCCCATTAGAAAAGGTGGTTTCTGATAGATCACCTAAGATTGCTTCTTATCCCAAACATGTCTTTGAATGGATGAGTACTTCAAGGAAGATAGGCAGTGTCCACTAGGACAGACTTAGCTAAAGTAGAGTACCACCTGATTCTTAAAAAGATAGCAAGAATTCACTTAAAGGAAAAGGGTCATACAGAGCCTGGATTAGAAAAAGCAGATGAAGAAAAAATTACTTTTCTGGAATCACTGTAGTTTCACTGACAACACTTGTACAAAACTTATCCTGAATGTTTGTTCCTGCTCTAGTATTACCAAATCCACTTGTTGAGCTCAAAACTGTTTTTGTGTGCAGCTGTGTGGTTCTAATCTATGTTGCTTCTCTTACTTCTGTCCCACGGAGACTTATGAATGTTCATGCCTGCACCAGGGAGAAGGCAACACAGTGATGGGGAATACACTGTCTGGAAAACAGGAAGAACAGAGTAGAACTACTTCTGTTCTGCAAAGGTCTTTGTGCTGGCAGAAGCGATGATAAAATACATCCATATGCAAGAGCAGCAAAAAACAAGGAGAGCCTGGGTAAAACCCAAGAGCTGAGCCCAAGATATACAATAAAAAGTTTGCAGAGGAATTTCCCATAACTTAAATATCTGAAAAGAGAAACACTCTGGAGTAAGTTCTCCAGCTGACTGAGTCGCAGAGCTTTAGGCAAAGTCAGTGATGTCAGCAAAGGTCTGCATGATGTGTGACAGGCTAGCTGCAGTGGTATCCCATGTTACAAGGAGACATACAAAATGACTATATGCTGCTGGAATAGATTTGTAGCCTGGGTGGTTATGCAGCCGTTCTCTTCTCTGCATCTGCACTATGAGTAAGGAAGGTATTTTCCTAAACCAAAACTTTTGTCTCTCTTTGTAGGTCATCATTTCAAAGCTCATAAGGCTGTTCTTGCTGCCTGTAGCCAGTTCTTCTACAAATTCTTCCAAGAGTTCACTCAGGAGCCCTTGGTGGAGATTGAAGGTAGTCTAATTTGTTCAAATAAAAACCTTCAGAGTTGTGTACCCAAGCTCAAAATGAATGTAATATCCTTGGTATGGGCTTAAATGCATGCTTGGTCATATCGATTAGCTTTCTAGGTCTCAGCTCTTGAGCTGTTCTGAGGTAGCATCGTGGTTTAACCCTGGCCAGCAACTAAGCATCGCATAGCCATGCTTGCTTATTCTTCCCCAGTGGGATGGGGAGAGAATCAGAAGGGTAAAAGTGAGAAGCTTGTAGATTGAGATAAAAATAGTTTAATAATTAAAAAGAAGTAATAATTTTTTAAAAATGGTAAGGAAAAGAGAAAAAGTAACAAAGAGAGAGGAAAATAAAACCCAAGAAAGACAGGTGATGCAAATGAAAACTATTGTTTGCCACCAACTGACCAATGCCCAGCCAGTCCCTGAACAGTGGTCCCTCCACCTGCCTCCCCCCCAGTGTTATTGCTGAGCATGACATCATATGGTACGGAACATCCCTTTGGTTAGTTAGGGTCAACTGTCCCAATTGCATCCCCTCCAACTTTTTGTGCACCTCCAACCTACTTGCTGGTGGGGCAGTGTGAGGAGTAGAAAAGGCCTTGACTCTGTGTAAGTGCTGCTCAGCAGTAACTAAAACACCAGTGTGTTATCAACACTATTTTCAGCACAAATCAAAAACATAGCCCCATACAAGCTACTATGAAGAAATTTAACTCCAGCCAAAGCCAGTACAGGTAGCTATTGCCACTGGAAAAAACTTCCTCTGAAGAAAAATTAAAAAGAAAAAGATGCCTTGGCTGAGATGCAAGAACGGGTTAGATGTGGAGCAATACTTGCCTGGTAGGTAAGGAGCAATTTCCTAGAGCAGTACTTCAGCTTCCAGTAACTTGCTGCTCAGAGGTCTCTTGAGAGAGATCATGGTTTTTTGTTTATTTTTTTTCTTTTAATTATTATCCTTCCTTTTATCTTTGTCATGGCATGACTCTGTAATTGTTCCAGATTCACATGTTTCTATAGTAGACTTTATTCCCATGTGAGCTTTTCAAGGGTGGCATTTTCATGAAACTGGATATCAAAGTACTGTGAGCAAAATGGTGAGCAGGCAAGTGTGCAAGATTCATCAAGTAGATGAGACTGAGGAATTGCTATAAGAGGCTGTTTTTCTTGTAAACAGGTGTAAGTAACATGGCATTTCGTCATCTAATTGAGTTCACCTATACAGCAAAACTAATGGTTCAAGGTGAGGAAGAAACAAATGATGTTTGGAAAGCAGCTGAGTATCTACAGATGTTGGAAGCGATCAAAGCACTTGAAATCAGGTAAACACATAAGCCTCTTTCTTCCCAGTACTGATATGTAGAGTCTTAAGAATCCTTTTACAAGAGCTGGCTGCCAATATTTTGCGGTGCTGTTTTTTATCCTGGAACCTCTTAAACTTGTGTGGGACTGTATGCTCTTCTACTATAAGATATGGGTCAGAATTATAAAGGCTAAAAAATGAATGTCATTTGGGAATGAACGTCAAATGAACACCATGAACTTTGGACTGGAACTCAGTGACAAGTGACGTGGCTGGTAAATGTTGCAGACACTTATAGGGCTGTGACTTTGTGGTAACTATTACCAGATCTCTGTGCTATCTGACTGCCCACACCTGATTGACAGCTGGATGTACAGTGCTGATGTCTCTCAGGTAATTAGATCACATTAACAAGTTTGTGCTGGTGTTTTGATTTCATGCAGCTTTCTGCTTTCAAGAAAATAGGCAGTGATTTTAAAACTTCTTGGTGCAAAATTAATCTCTCAAACTTCTTGAACAAATGTAATTGTTATAATTGGTTTTATATGGGAGCAGTACTTAATCAAATGTTCCTGTGGCACCTTTTATCCAGTATGAGGAACTGTACTCCATTACTAATCTCCAACCTGAGAAAAGCAGGTGCCATTCCCATCATGCTGGTTTTCTTCCCCTTCCTTGCCTTTTACAAAGTGCTGTCATGTTCTCATTTCTTCTGTATGCTACACTGTTCTGTCATGAAGTGGAGGGAGGGGCAATAAATGCCTCCTAGCATTATGATTATCCTTGCTTTTTCTTCTAGACCTGCTGAGAAGTCTTTGTGTTCAGGCTAAGGAAGGACTGTTGCTTCCTCTTAATCTCCCCATAGACACAGTGGCTAAGGAGAGCGGCATTGACCCTGATTTGCTCTAGTAGTCAGCTAACTTAAAAAAAAACAACAAACAACCACACACAAACAAACAAACAAACAAAACCTCCGTGACATGGTACACTGGAAACTTGGTTTTCAACATCAGTGTTGATTTTTTTGAATCAACTTATTCTGTAGATTGGTAGTAGAGCTGAATAAGTATGTTTGGGTTTTTTTTTAATAGGAAAGATGGGGTTGTGCATTTCTAGTCCTACCCTCCAACCCCACCAACACTTTTTTTTTTACATCATTAAGATTAAGCATGGTATCACCAAAAGAACTTTTTTTTTCTTTCAGGAAAAAAAGCAGACCTTTGCTGTCTGCTTGAGAAATTTAAAAGACAATTGAAACTGAAAAAGTATGTTCTAATTGGTATTACTTTGAGTCTGTGTACACCGGTAGAGCTTTTAAACCAGGATTCGGATCAGTCCATCCAGCTAAACTGTCCAGCCTGCAATTATTTGCCACTATTATATAATGTTATGCAGTTTGTTGATTATGCATCAGTAGTAAATAATGCAATTCTTATGTTACAATGAAACAAATGTTTTGCTTAACAAACACACGTGCAAGCAAGTCTGTTCTTAGAGTTATTTCCACTGTTCATAAATTTTGATTTTATTTTTTTTTGGTGGGGTTTTTTTGGTTAGAAAAACAAACTTGAGTACCACTGTCAGTTTCAGTTTTCTCCTCCACAGTAGGAGGGGGAAGAATTGCAATACATTGCCTCTGTCTGAACTTTGACTGAAAGGGGTAGGCTTCAGAAAGTTCAGCTAAAGTAGAGATTATTATAGAACTAACCATTTGTGTAATGCACAAATGAGTTGGACATCACATAATCTAGACTAGAAAGAAACCAACTAGCTGTTATTCCTTGAAGTACAGTGTGTTGTATGTGTGTATCCTCATTCAGTTTCACACCTGAGCCACACAAGGTGGTCAAGGATGGTAGTCTCCTCTTTGCTGAGCAGATTATTATTTTGGTATGTGACCCTGGAGCTCCTTGCAGTAATGTGCAAAGTAGCTGTCACCTTCTAGATGTCAGAAATCCAGGCTAGATGAAACTATAAATTTAGCTGCTCTGTCTTCCTATATCTGAATACAGTAAGGTGCAATTTAATAAGCTGTATCCTGCATTGTCATTAGCCACACATCTCTGCCATATGACATACAGATACTAGAGAAAAAAACTTATTTCTCCTAGTACTAGAAAACCTGAAAGTGATAGGGAGTAGGTTACATAAAAGGATTCATCAGGCTGCAAGGGAAGGTAAAAGCACAAATTACTCCTGTCAGTCTGATTTGAGGGGAAGATAGCCACTCATTTTCAAAACTGAAAATCAGTAGTAAAACCTCCAGTATGTAAATGCTGTGGATAATTGTGACAGTGTGACTTGAAAGCATTGATCCACTCAGCTGTGTCCGTGTTTGAGATGGGATACTATCCCTGACATCTTGGAGGGAGTTGTGTGTTTATGGTGAAAGAAGAGAAGGAACAGAGCCGGGGGTTGTGATTAAGCCCAGAAAATTAAACTAGAATACTCTTTCTACATCCCAGTGGCTTTTTTTTTTTTACCTCAGCTGTTAGCTGTGTGCTTTCCTGAAGTACAAGATGTTATAATAATAATTGTGTGAAGTCACAGCTGTAGTGTTTTCTAACAAGCTGTACGTGCTGCAGACAATTGCATGCACTCCAGATCCTGAGAGGTGAATAGCATAGGAAGGACTTGAATAGTATTTCTGAGTAGGCAGGCCAAAGGACTCCTTCCTTCGGGGAAGTTTTCTTTCCAAGTACAGAATTTCACAAGTTTCTTAGGTAAACCTATGTCATTAGGCTAATTTGCCTTTCTTCTTGATAGATGGTGTGTATCATTCAAATGGAGCTAATTAAAACACTTTAGTAACTTTGTTAAAAGCTCCACAGCTTTAACTGTGCTATTCTACAGCTCTAAGGAGTATGGATTAAGGACAAATTAGCTTCTGAAATGCATGCAGGTTATGTGGTCATTCATCATTCCGCTTCTTTGAGAAACAGATAGCGAGTGTTTAATGCAGAAGCTCAGTATCAGGCAGGAATTGTTATGTAAGTGCTTATGGATCTTAACTATGTTTATGCAAATGCTTTGCAGGAACAAAGAAAATTCATCATCCTTAGAATCAAATCAAATGCAAGGTAAAAATAAACCGAAAAAGAGGAAGATAGCTGAAACCTCTAATGTTATCACAGAAAAACTGCCGTCTGCAGAATCTGAGCCTGTTGAAATAGAGGTTGAGATTGCTGAGGGGACAATTGAAGTGGAAGATGACAGCATCGAAACACTTGAAGTAGCTTCTGCAGAGCAATCTATAAAGTACATACAGGCAACAGGTACATCAGATGAATCTGCTTTGGCTCTTTTGGCAGATATCACGAGTAAGTATCGTCAAGGAGAGACAAAATGCCAGATCCAAGAAGAAGGTGATAGTGCAACTGATCCCTCATGCAAACAGATAGAAGGTATTGAAATTGTGGAACTTCAGCTGTCACACATGAAGAATTTATTCCACTGTGAGAAATGTAACCGTTCATTTAAATTGTTTTACCATTTTAAGGAACACATGAAAACACACTCTACTGAGAGTTACAAGTGTGACGTATGCAATAAAAGGTACCTACGAGAGAGTGCTTTGAAACAGCACCTCATCTGTTATCACCTTGATAAAGGTGGTGCCAGCAAGAAGCAAAGACCTGGCAAAAAAATACATACATGCCAGTACTGTGATAAACAGTTTGACCACTTTGGACATTTTAAAGAGCACCTCCGGAAGCACACAGGTAAGAGCACTGCTATGGTCCTGTACTTGTGGCTTTGGCTCTAGCTTTCTGGGTTTTTGCATGTTTTGGGGAAATAGAGAATATTCTGAAGAGAACATGTGAGTCCTGAATGCTAGAAATACTTGGCTTCTTGTTACAACTAAAATGCTGTTTTGTTTTGGGTTTTTTTGTTTGTTTTCCGTTGATATAAACTTTGAGGGATTGAGGTGGTTAAAAATAGGCACCTAAAACCAGAAAGTGCTAATGGTGCTTCACTTTCAAGTTTATTAAATCTTTTTTTTTCAAAATAATTTCTTAAAGCATGTATTCTTCTTCAAAAGTAGCAAACTGAAGAGCTACTCTTATTTTCATGATACTACTAGTAAATGTTTCTGCTGAAATATGATCTGAACTGTGAGCTTCTCAGTGGAATACACAATTTAAAGGGTTTCTTTAAATAACAAAACTTCTGAGCAAATGCCTATTAATGCATTAGGCATAAAATACCTCCCTAACAACTCTCTCTTATACCATCATGTTTGAAAGTTTCATCCTTGCTCTTGACATCTCATCTGTGTTTTCCTTTTCTTTCTAATTAACACAGCAAAACATTTCTAGTGGCTATAGTAGACTTTTGTTACAGTAAAATCTGCCTCTTTGAAATCTGGATAGCATCTTTTGAGTACAGAATGACTTGTGTTTCTTCTATGTAATATTGGGAGGTTAAGATGCTATTTCTTCATCTAACTGAAAAGTTTGTACTATCTGAATAGGTATTGAGCATTATATAGATAGCTCTCTGAATGTAAAATATATGTTGTCCTGACCTTTCAGATCTTTTTGTTTAATATGTCAGTCATGAGTCATCAGTAAGAATTTAATGGAGGGTAGCGGCCCTATTTGTTTTGCAGCTTGTTGGTGTTGCTGCTAAAGCCTTTTAATCGGAACTTCTTTGCATCTCTGTATGGAACTGCTGAGTATTGATATATGACACTGTATACAGTCTACTCCCAATACCCCCTTAAAAGTCGCATTTTAAAAAAGTCTTTGGCAAATCTTTATTCCTATGAAGTAGGGAGTGTTTCTTCATTACAACTGAACCAACTACAAGTTACTTGTTGTGGTTTAACCTGGCAAGCAGCTAAACACCACGTGTTTTGCTCTCACAACTACCCCCCCTACTCCCCAGTGGGAGAGGGGAGAGAATCGGGAGAGTAAAAGTAGAATCACAGAATCACAGAATCTCAGGAG
>NW_010182023.1:0-427 GCF_000695765.1 Mesitornis unicolor
CGTTCTGTGATTCTGTGATTCTGTGATAAGGTAAATTCCAACTGTGTATCATCAAAAGAATTTATCTCACGAAGAGTGGTCAAACACTGGAACAGGTTGCCCAGAGAGGTTGTGCAACCTCCATCCTTGGACATATTCAAAAGCCAGCTGAAAAAAACATACCTAACTTTGAAGTTAGCCCTATATTCTGCAGGGTTTGGGGACGGATGTCCGCTCTAACTAAATTTTTTCCAGGATTCTACATAGTACATGAAAAATTCTCCCTCTCCTGACACTCAGTTCAGTTCATGCTCCTGTCTATTGCCTTTTCTAATTCTACCCAAAACATTCACCAACTTCACAGGAAGTTTGGTGTGGATTTTAATTATCAGACTGATATCTTACCTTAATAAATTCTACTAACTCCTGATACTACTTTGAAAGGGAA